>NW_017100969.1:213218-221798 GCF_001263275.1 Habropoda laboriosa
TCTCACAAGACATACTCACATTGATCACATTCGCTAAATGAGCTAGTTAGGTCAATGGCAAATTTGAGAAATAAATTACACACACAAAAATGGTCCCTGAGCGCGGGCTCTACGGGCGCTGTGATTGGCCAGTGTTTTTCGTTAATAATTCGAAAACGAAGCTTCAAGCTACATTTTGGAAAAGGAGAAAGTTGTTCAGAGTCACCCCAGCAACCCCCCATTTCCGGATTTTCCCAGAGTTACGGGACACCCTGTATACATACGTACACATTGGACAAGGGAATCAGTGCAATTTAACAAATGGGAGTAAAATTGGGCTGCAAACAAAAAAGTGAATTACCAGTTAATAAAACAATAACTTTTAAAATATTAACTCAAAACCTTCAACAGAATTTTGCAAAAATTAGTAAATGAATTGACTTGAAATTTAGCATACATACGGGGTATCCCATTAATTCTATCAATCTCAAATATGTCCTTTATTTCAAGAAACGGGCGAAATCAGTAACTACAAATGTTATACGGTTGCAAGAAAGACATAACACGATGGTGATACTTTCTTAACAGGTTGAGGCGCAGACGAGATCTGGAGGGCCATTTTGCTCATTTAAACAGAATGTTCTATTTTATATAGTCAAATTCGGTAGAGCACTAAAATACATTTACCCTAAGCCTCGCCGTTACTGAAATATTCTTTGATGTAAATTTCTCATAGCCATAGGATTCTCCACTGTCCAATAGTGCATATTATGTAAAGCAGTATATCAACGAGAAGAAGCATTATTGAATTTGTAACTGTTTTTGAGCCCGTACGTAAAATTTAGCGCATTCCACAAAATTCGTACCATATAACCACTATGTCTGATGAAGGCTAAATTTGTGACGAACGAGGATTCGTTGTACCTGCGCCTGCGCATACTAGATCGACGTTCAATCTGTCATACACTAATCTGAAAGTCACGATTCACCGTTGTAAGAACATTAATTTCGTTGTCTGCACTAGTTACAGAGTTTTTACAACTATTCTTACGAACAACGAGACTTCCGATTTCTCTAAATTTTTCGACACAATCATTCGGTGTGAAGACATGTGTGGTTTGGAAGTTTTGAATTTTCAATTACATTTTTCCTACTTTCTCCGTAAACAACGAGTCATACATATAATAAGGCTGCTATACATACAGATATAACTACCGAACGGAATCATTCTTTATGTAGAATGTCACTGTGAAAAAAAATTTTTACCTTCAATTTTTCAAGGTCGTACAAATGGAATGCCATATTTTTGTCATATCACTTATCGTTCAGTAGTTATATCAAACGACACTTATCGTGAAGCACCCTGTATAGTAAAGAGGTACTCATTCTTCGAACGATATTGATCACTGAATGAGAAAGTGAGAGGTGTCGAAGGTTTAACAATGTCAGTTCGCGATATTTACTACCTATTGTTTGTTTATATCTGAAGTACTAAGCATAGCTTCGAATATGTTTCATAATGAAAGTAACAGAATGGACAAAGTTGAATATCTTAAAAACGGTGGGTTTTACAATAAATGTACCTTAATACTTTTATACTCACAACTCGCTATTCTATTGGGTTTGACTATAAAAAGTAAGACATTCCAATAAAAAAAAAAAAATTGACCTGCGGATCTCCTCTACGCCTTTACTTGTAATGAAACTAGTACCACCGCGTTATACATTCCTTACAAACATGCAACTTCTGAAAGTACGTTCTCGCTTATTACTAAAAATAATGGAGATAATGTTCATGAAATACCCTAATCAATATATTTCGAATAAAGTATCTCTGATATATCTTGATATTAAGACAGGGCCGCCTTTACCATAAGGCGCATTAGGCTGGAGCCTCACTCTCTATGGGGCCACATTTTAAAACCTTGTGTTATTTTTATTTGATTAAAATCAGTTATTATGGAAATATCGACTTTTATTTTCAATAAACTTGAAAAAATATGTGTATGAATTTGATTCACTGAAACAGACTTGTTCTTTTGAGGCCTCGTAATGATGTTGCGCCTAGGGCCTCGAAAAGTATAAATGCGGCCCTGTATTAAGGTATATGTTTAAAAGCGAAAGCTAGAAATTTCAGCGAAATGTTTCGAATACTTTCACTTTGTCAGTTTTTCAATTTTTTACTTCTCTTGCAGTTTGAATATAGTGCTGTCCATACAGATTAATTATATACTAGGCTTTTTATTTTCGACTATTGGAAGAAGCGCAATCGTGCCAAACACTTTTTTGCTTTTACGTGAAATTTTTGCAATTACTAAACCAACGTGCACTGAAAATTTCATGTCATATAACAAAGTATGAACAAGTGAACGTGAGAAATTTTATAACGATATCGCGAATTGTTCATATTGTATAAAATTCCGTGGATACTTTAATTTCTCTTTTCGCATAATTTACGTAAGATATAAGCTGAAAGTGATCCTTTCTTTTATCGATTTCACCGTATGCATTACATTCTAATTTTCATTTAAAAAAGTAAGCAATTTTCGCCGCTCTAATTTATGCTATTGAAATATAATTCTTTTTCAGATCTGAGAAAATGAAGCGATTGTGTACGCTGTATTATGGAGGAAAGTATAAATAAATTTATTCTCGTCTATTTTACGTCTTTTGTAAGAGAAGAAAAGAACTGAGCAATTTTGTAGTTAAAATTAAGACAACTTGGCGTAACAAATGCCTTTCATAATGGTATTTGATATAAAATATTCTAAAATACCTGGTCATCCTTCCTGGCAGGCAGCTTTTATTTTCCAATTCTACTTTTCATTTTTTTTAGCACGGTATTATCGTATTTCACTTTTAAAACAACAGGAAACAAATTTAAAGAGAGAGTTATTAATAAAATTGGCATTTTTTGTATCTGATAGACGTTACTTTTCGTGGAATCCTAGACGACAGAGTAATTCACATGTAACCTAACCTCAGCACGGTTTCAAGATTATTGATCTACTTTAATTCTGCTTGTCCTGACAGAAGTAGAAGTCGTTCTACAGCGCGGGAAAATTCAAATTGATTCGAATTTTATGTAATGATACGCGATATAAGAAACTGTTAAACAATCTTTAAACAAAATAGATATTCACTTTCGTCAATATTATATAAAATTATCTGTTTATACTCTATTTACCAATTTATACATTAGGCTATTAAAGATCGACAATAACCAAATACCATTTCAATTGATTTAATCAAGTACCGTTTTATTTAATAATTGAATTAATTCAATTAATGGAAATATTATATTATTTTGAGGAAGTTACAACAAATTTTTACAAGAGACAATGTTAAAGTTCGAACTTTTTATAGGGGATAACATTTGTGCACTGTTGAATATTCGATGAATTAGTACCTTTTTATTAATGTTGTTAATGTTTTAACGTTATTTAAATATGCTTACCCATATGTGCATAATACAAATATGAACCAACACTTTCCGGTTTTAGTTTATACTGAAAACCTCCAAATGGTAATATCGAACATTGCGTAACCATTGGAACACCATCCATATGAGTTGAATTCTTTTGTCGTAAGCCATGCCAGTGAAACGATAACTCTGCAGACCCTAATTTGTTATACAAAACGACTTCTATTGTATCTCCAAGACATACCTAAAAGTTGACAATACTTTGATCCGCTGTTAAAAATAGAGTAAGTGGAAAACTCTGAAAACCTTGGTTACCTCTATTCGTGGTCCCGGACTTTTTCCATTGATTCCCAGAAAACTTGTCGTAGACATTATTTTATCGCGAATCACCGATTCGTCCTGGATTTTAGAGCCATTGTAAATGCTGCGAATGATAATAAAATCAAACATAATACAAGATATTCTTTTTAATTGCTCCGAGGGTGGATGGGAACAGCGTCCAATCGGTATTTGAAAATTTAACATTGATCGTCACATTTTTCAATAATAATAAATCAAATTTCATATGGACATTTGGAAAGAGCGTTCCTTCATCTTTAAAACGAGCGCAAGTGCAGAGCATTGTGTTTAAACAGAATCCAAATATTGTGACGTGTTGGCTCATTTCGTTCAATTTCGAAAATCGTTCGAGATAGGGAGTTAAAATTCTACACAGTTTAATCGCAAGAAGCTATCAACAGATTCTGCGAGTTTACACAAAATCGGTAACTGTAACTGCAGTTTTACGCGTTTTCACGTGGAATGACTCCAAGGCACTTTTCGAATAAACTTGTACATAGACCTTGTGTAGAATAACAGTTACTTTTATGCCCAGAGGATTTGTACGGCCTACATAATGCCATTATCTAGCTGCACCGTCTACAGTACAGGAAAACGTCTGTGATAGCTAATAATGGTATGAGAACCGGTTGAACATTGAAAAAATTCGAGATGCACTCTGTAACCAAGCGCATCAACCGTTAGTCTTCAGATTATGTTGGGAATCATACGTTCGCTCGACAATCATTCGAATTGACCGCGATTCTAACTGGTTTTTATTCGCTGTTTGAGATTTGGCGAACGTTCAGTTTTTGTATCATAAATTACTAACGTCTTTGTTATCTGATATTCTTTCGCATATAATATTTCTCGTTCTAAGTAAATGCAAATATTGATGACCCTTTTTTGCGTTAATTCGTTGTAAATGTAAACGTTTGTAAAACAACACGGTTGTTGAATAAAAAGAACTACACGTGATTGCTCATGTACAAGAGTATTTTGAAACTTCATTAATAGTTTTGGTTTATTCAACTTTCGAAAATGTACAGATTCCGTTACATTAAACGCAGTAACGAACTCTTGTGCTTTTATATTACCTGGTCGCGCCGCCAAGCAATTCGCCAACGAAGAATTTATAGCGGCATATTTTTTTCGAAAGCGCTTCGTCAGCACAAGACCGCAGACATTCGTGGTCATCATCTAATTTTTAAAGGAAAAATGTAAATTAACGCAAAATTGTTCAGTATAATAATATTACTTCATATACATATATACCGAAAATAATTTCCATCTCAACATACTCTGAATTTTACAAATTATGTAATATTTTTGAATGTTTTAGTTAGCTCATTTCTTATGTATTAGAGTAGCAATTAGTTCTCGCTGCTTGATTAGCAATTTTAAATGTTCACATTTAATACGGTTTAAAATAAACTTCATATTCAGTTTTCTCAATCACATTTTTGTGAATACATTCATTTTAATTTATATATTTATAAATTAATTGCTTCTATTACATTTCCATTTTCAGTTCCATTTCAATAAGTACCAAAACATTTCAAAGCAAACTAGAGAAAGATAAATCTATATTCTCACCCCACGCTTCAGAGCTGGAAATTCGTAGGGAAGTTTGAAAAATGATGAAAACGACAAAATTGTTAAACCACCACATTTTAACCCAGAAGATCTGGATTCTATTGAAGTCTGGTAATATACGGCAATCAAAGTATTACCATCGGAAATCATGAATCGATAATAACCCGGGAAATGAACACTGGCGATGTTACGCGGTTCACGATCATACGGCGACTTAGATGAACCTATCCTGGTTAGTGAAAGCAAGGCCTATGCTGCTTCTAGTTACGCAAGCTGTATTCGGTGTACATTCAAATTTTTTTTTATTCGAAAGCAAAATCCTGCCATAACTGTTATTAATCAATTTTTACGATAGCTTCATGAAAATACTGGTAACTAGTTTTGTGTATAATGAATAAAAATTGCACGAACTTTATTTGTTTTATTTAAAAAATACATTCACTTTTAGTGTAAAATAGAACATAGCAACATCATATTCAAAATATTGTAATGCAATGTTTACATAATGCACAGGTGTTTTTACATAAAAAATATGTACAAATTAGGTGACATTAATAATTTAGAAAAAGAGAATATAAACATAATACTTTCCGCTTTTGATTTTTTCCCAAGAAAACATAATAACAATATAGAGCTAAAACTGTAATGTGTATTGTTGTATTAATACTGACAAGTTTGAACGTTTTATTACAATAACAAGAGTTTTAGTAATTTTTTACTAAGATTACAAAAATAAAAGGAATTCCTTTGTGAAAAATAAATTAACGTTCGTATTATAGACGAACCCACAAAAATTAATTAGAAACATTAAACTGTAACTAATATACATGATATTCTGCAATAAAACTACAGAAATTTTCCAACATATTCAGGGAGTTATTTAAGCAACTGTTCAACTGTATTTATTCGAGTAAACTATTCACGTGTTCTTGATTTTTCATTTAAGTATACTGTAAATTTCATGTAGCCTTACAGAAATAAATCTAAGGGGGTAAAAATCAAGTGACTGAAGGAGCCATACTATAAGTCCACCTCATTTCAAACCGTATCTTGATAACGAATCTCATCTAACCTATTATTTATGTAATCTTTTTACTTAAAATAACCCATCCAACACGTTGGTGAAGTTTGACATTTTCAAACGGAACATTTCATTATCTTTGTTAAGTTTAAATACCGAAGAAAATATCAAATAGGAAAGTTGAACTGTTCACTCATTGTCAGTTACCCCTCAGAAATCCTTTCTGATAATCCTTAAGTGGCGAAGGAAGGGGGAGTTTCTCCAAACATGCCGTACTCAATATCTACATACGTGACCCTTCGCAATAATTCTATGCAATCCCAACACCGTCGTAATAGTCTCTAGCCTGAAACTATAGAGCGAGCATTGACTTCTAGAGCTCAGAAATTACACTAAATGTTCAAGGGATTAATATGACGATTAAAAAATAGATTTTGTTGTGATATCTACCCATGAAACCATTTCTGAGGTTATTTGAAGGTCATAGCATCATATATCATTAAACTCATTTCGACATCTGCTACAATGTTGCAAAGTCAGATACACTGCCGACAGAAAGATTCCGACCGCCTTTCCTATTTTCAAACATACTGTTTAATACAGTAGAATGTTGTAAAGCAGCAACGTATTCATTGTCCATTTGTTTTTTATGATAGTTTTCCCTGCTTTAATGCTTGTTTATACTATCTGTAAATTGCATAAACCATAATTAGAATTATTTTATCGAAGTAACACCTTTTAGCCATATAAGCAAAGGTAAAGTAATGAGCTCTATGGAATGCTGGCTCCGAACTTCCAGTACTTACTCAAATAGGTAATTAAGGATAGTTGTTGTCTAGGAAATATTGGCCACATTTTGTTCGGAAAACTAGTATAAAAGCCGAATAATGCGTGAAAAATTGTTAGTGTTGTAACAAAATAAGTATTGCAACACAAAATGCCATACGCACTTTGCATTCCGAAGGAAAATCAAAGCGAGAAATAGTTATCCAACTGAAATTATGAAACACAATGGTACATGATACCATTATATGTTTTCAAACTATTAGATCAGACGAATCTAAGAAACGATCTGAGAGACTGAAAGTTACAACAAAATCAGATCAACAAATTGTACTCTTAAATAAAAGCATGCAGTTTAACCTAGTGACTAGTATAAAAACAGGTCTCAAAGATGCTGGCTCATTTGAACGAATTACAATAAACAAACTTCTGCTTCGAGCAATAAATAAAACAAAACGAGGACAATGGGCCTCTACTCGTGGAGCACAGACATTTAAAAAAATAAGCTGAAGTACTGTGGCGTCTTAGTTATGTTTTAATGTGTAGAACCCACATTAGAACATGGTAGTGGGTCCATTCAAGTTTGGGAATGTTTCTCAGCTAGAGGAACAAGTAACATTATTCTTATACATGGTACACTAAACAAGGAATTTTATAAACAAATACTGGAACATCACGCGATTTCATCTGAACTACGTCTGATTGTACGAAAATTTGTGTTACAACAGAATAACAATCTCAAGCATACATTGAAAGTTTACCAAGGATTTCTAAGAGGGAAAGAAGAAGGAATACGAAGTACTATGAGATGACCAGCTCAATCGCCGGATCTAAATTCCATCGAGTTCCTCTGAGATCACCTAGATAAGAAGATTAGAGAATACTATCAAAAGTTTAAAAACGATCTCTAGGAAGTTGTACAAAATACTTGGAAAGATATTTCTCAAACAGCAATAAATAAACTAATTGATAGAATGTCTAGAATAACTAAAAAAATTAAAAAAGTGCAAAGGCTCATTTTTTTGACGAAAAGACTGTATAATTTTGACTTTGTATTATTATCATTAACAAAGACATTGTAAAATAATTTCTGTAATTTTTCGTATTTAAATACATCAGCCTATATTTAAATGTCCAAAACTATGTCTAACACTATGCAAACTTGTCGCTTCATTTTCATTAAGATAAAAATTTGTGACAAATATCGAACTGGTCGGAAACATTCTACCGGCAGTGTAAATGCGATGCCATTTAAAAACTGCTCATGACCTTTAAAAAACCTTAGAGATAGCGTCCAAACAAAATCTACTTGTAACATTATACTCGCCTCTTGTAACAGGTCAATTCGTCAATGTTCAAACCTAACAGGATGTTCTGTTTCTCATAATTTACCCGGTATATATATATATATATTACAATCATATAGATACAGACAGATTAGCTTTATAACATTCTAAAC
>NW_017100969.1:221831-223715 GCF_001263275.1 Habropoda laboriosa
TTTCTACAGTGATTTACACCACAAAGAACTTGTACTGGCGATTTCTCCCTAGAAAAGAGAAATAAAATAAAGTACCATAATCACCTGATCTGAGTTTCAATCAAATTTATGTCAGAACTATTAGTAACTTTTACTTACTGTTTTGCAGGCTGCAATGGAAAATCTTCTCCAGGTGGTAAAGATATTGAACTTCCTTCAAGTGTTAAACGATATGTAACTAAGGGAACTTGCCTTCTAGAAGGTTTTCCTTTACTAATAACTTTAGAAGCTTTAGATTCCTGTTTTTTTAGTAACCTTTCCATTGTTTTTTTCTATGACATGAAAAGAATAATTTACTAAAAAATTATAATGGAAAACAAAAGTTTAAAGTTTTGCAGGCTGCAATGGAAAATCTTCTCCAGGTGGTAAAGATATTGAACTTCCTTCAAGTGTTAAACGATATGTAACTAAGGGAACTTGCCTTCTAGAAGGTTTTCCTTTACTAATAACTTTAGAAGCTTTAGATTCCTGTTTTTTTAGTAACCTTTCCATTGTTTTTTTCTATGACATGAAAAGAATAATTTACTAAAAAATAATAATGGAAAACAAAAGTTTAAAATTTTAATATTAACAATTGCTCCACCTTATCTTTTTCTCTTTTTTCATCAGCAAGCTGTTTTCTTTTTAATGATTTAAGTGCAGCTTTTTGTATTGCTTCAGCTGTCATAACTTTTTCTTTGTATCCAGTTGGTAAAGACATAAGTTGTTCTACAGCTGGATTTGGCTCTGTATCTGTCTTTCTTTCAAACATAGCTCTTTGACGAGCAGTCATTAGTTTTGGGTCTTTTGGTTTGATTTTCTTTAATTCATCATCAACCTGTAACAAAATATGTTTAGTTAATATAAAACAGAAATTATTTGTAAGAAAACGAATATTATAACTATTATTTTTAATGATTTACCTCTTCAAGTTTTCCAGACTCTATTGCATCAAGCCATCGTTCTTCTTCACTACTAGTACCGCTATCTTTACCTTTATTACCTTTTGGAATTTTTTTCTTTGTTGCAGCTTTTGGTGATGGTGCAGTACTTGCACCTGCAATGCTAAGATTAGATGTCTTCTGCACTTTCTCACGTGGTTTCTCTGAACTACAAAAAGTATTAATAAATAATTTTATTATTCATGACATAGTACAAGATTACATTTAATTTACTGCTTATTTATATTCTATTTACCTCTTATCATCATCTTTCTTCATTTTAACTCTAAATGTTTTCTTTTTCTCTGTTTCTACAGTAATATCATTAAAACCATCATTACCATCATATGTAGCTTTTTTCTTTTTATGTTTTTTATGTTTATGTCTTTTATGACGTTTTTGAGGGGATATCTCATTAGTTTCTGGAAAATAAATAATACACAAGTGTAGAAATTATTAAAAGGTAAGTAGAAGCAGACAAACATATATAAGGATTTTTAAATTTTGCGCGATATATATTTTCATAAAGCGCCATTGCATTGTGGTGCTGAAATCACTTTACTAAGCTAACCATCTCAGAAGTACTACAATAACCCCAGCGACGGAAAAAAAGAAAAAATTCATAAATATCATTGTTAATAGAATAAATCAAAGAAATATTAATCTTTTAACATATATAAACTCATACCTAAAGTCACATCTTCATCTGAGCTTGCATCTTTCGTTTTACCCATTTTATTGAAAGTCCAAGCTGCTTAAAACAGCGTAGGGACCCAACGCGTGCTGGTGGTTTAAATGCAACTTACATTTAGTCTTGCAATTAATACATTGGTATAAAAACTATAATGTTGGTAAACATGAAATACAAAATTAAAAATTATTTTCGTAAGTAGGATTTATAAATAATTCTCCTCAAATATGATAT
>NW_017100969.1:224046-224346 GCF_001263275.1 Habropoda laboriosa
AATTTAAAATATTGCGAATTATACATACAATATTTTTATTAATATAATCTCCAATATTACCATTATTCTTTCATAACAATGATTTACTTATATCAGAGCTATTTACATTTAAATTTGGCTAAATGCAATGTTTGAAGAATTATAGCTCAAAAGATATTACTTCAATATTAAAGTAACATCATTTTTAAGTTCTCAATTAATAAATTGTTGTTTACAAAACTTTATAGGACAATCAATTCATCCAGATATAAGACAAAACGTTTTGTATTTTTCTGAACAATTATAAAACAAAAATCTTGC
>NW_017100969.1:224361-227681 GCF_001263275.1 Habropoda laboriosa
AAATTACAAATTTTGTTGATAGAATGTACTAGTTTCCTAAAAGAAAATATAAATGATTGATACAATTCTTGATTCATTTTTGACAATGGTTAATTTTATTTATTTTATATATGAAAACATGACATTTGAACTAATGTTTTAGCTTCTGTGTGTTTTACCTGACAAAACAGGTATTAAAACTGTGTTCTAATGTGAGGTTCAAAAATTCAATCAATGATGTTTTGATTAATATAGTATATATTCTAGTTTAATTTACATATTACATTATTTTATTAACTCTAGCAGTTTATAATAAATACAAAATATGAACATTCAGTATGTATTTCGAAAACTTTTACTTTACATATAGTAATTTAAACTGTTTTGTGTGGTGATATTTCTTGTTTTTTTTTGTTCATATTAGTATAATGCAATAATATAGATAACGTCTTATATTCGAGAGACCGAGAGGCATACGAATATGAAACCTAAAAATTTTGTAAGATAAAGAATAACAAATATTATTTATATAAAAATTTTCATTTAATATACTTGTTTTTATAAGTTGAAGTCTGTAATTAAAGTAGAAAGAATTAATATGTGAAAAATGTACCATGTTTTGGAATGATATACAGACATTAATATAAAGCTTACATGTTTATAAAAATGACTGTCTTTTTCACAATAAAGGAACAATATTTGCAATTTCAAAACGGATAAATTAAGTAAAGTTTGAATTAATTTTTAACTTATATCAAGCAGTTTTGTATAATTTTTGTAATTATTTTATTGGCAGTGCTTACTCCACATCATCCTTTAAGCAGTTTCATAGAATTTTTAAGTTGAAAAATGCAAGCAAACATATTGTATTTTATTAATTTATTGACACACAGAATTCTGTTCTGTAAAAAAGGAATATAAATATATCGAATTTATAATTATGAAAGTAATAATGATAGTGATCATAATAGTAATAATTATAATAACAATAACAATAATAATGCTAATGAGAATAATATAACAATAATAATAATAATAGTAGTAGTAGTAGTAGTAGTAGTAATAGTAGTAGCAGTACTAGTACTAATAGTTTCAGCAGTAGCTGTAGTACTTTTAACAGGTAACAATGCAATCCTATGCTGTCCAAGTTTTGTATGAATTTTATTACTCTAAATAACTGCTTAAAAGTTGTTATAGAATGATCGTAAATAATTCCATCAGTCATAGAATGGCAACTTAACTTATTTTTACTTTACTTTACTTTACTTTACTTGACACAAATATTTGGCACATGAATAGTACTTGTATCTCTAGTTCCTTAAAAATAAGGTATTAGAAAATGTATTTTTACATTTTTATGTAGCTCTACATCCTACACTATTAATATGAATAAATCCAAGACGAATATTTCATTCTATTCTAAATTAAAACATCTGTAAATAATCACAGATATGTGCAATAATAAAGATATACAGATATACACAATGAGCAATTGGAACAGGTTATATTTCTTCTTTGGTTATAGATGGAAAAAAGTTGAGAAAATTGAATGGTGTAAGATTTGTTTCCCTACGGCTTCACATTTTGCGTAAGTACAACGGTGCATCTAAAGAAAGCAGATGCAAATTTTTTTATTGGAACTGCTTATTTTTTTTTTACGTAGGTCGACTCTTCAGAACATTACGCGTACAAAAGTATTAGGGTATAATGTTAGAGAAATTAATACTTCCTGAGATATTTTATATGATCAATAAGGCGTACACCTTGTTCAATGTATTCGAACGTTCCGTCATCACTTACATATGGTTTATCAAAAATTCGAAATATCTCACGCAGTATTCATTTTTCTAGCATTATACCATAATACTTTTATACATGGAATGTCCCAAAGAGCCAATGTACGTTTAAAAAAATATGTAGTTGTATTTAAAAGAAAGTGCATCTGCTCTTTTTAAGTGCAGCACTTACGAAAAAAGTGAAGGTATTCAACTTTCTCTTCTACAACTTTTTTCTACCTCTAATCAAACAAAAGACATAACCCATCTTGATTCACCCTGTATATAAAGAAAGTAGAAGAATGTAACATGAAACTTAGTGGTAATTTATCATATAACCAACTCTAATTATATTGTTCATACATTTTGAACGAGAGAATGAGAAACACATACACACGCGCGCGCACACACACACATATACATATGTACCCACACGTGCGCGCGTGTACATATGTGTATACACGTGTATATACATATAAAGTTTTGTTTATGTCTTTTATTTAATGGGTCTTACTTTATATTGGCTCGCGTCTTAAGGGCGAAAATTGCTGAATTAGGAGGGGTAAGATGGGCAAGGTTGGGTCAGTTGGTGTTTTGTTTGTTGGAACGTAGGCGAGCCAAACCTGAACGTTCACCCTCTTCTTCATCTGATGTGCAAGGTGGTGCACCACTAACTGCACCACGCGACGATGTTGCTTGCATTAATTCTTGGTCAGGACCATTTCGATGTTCATATAATAAAATATTTAATGTTTCTTCATAAATTCTTGCCTCTGGAAACTCAACCTATATATTATGAATCAAATGTTTATTTTTCTTTACTTTCTCTTCAAGTTGGATTTAAGTTACTTTGCATAATATGTGTCTAGAATCATAGATGTATATAATCAAATGTAGTGCATGTATATATTAGATATTACCTTTGTGTGCTTCTTGTCAGTTGCATATACAATAGAGTGGCAACAAACTTCAGCAACTTTACGGCCATGACCATAAAATGTCCAACAACAAATTTCACTGGAGCCAATTACATCTTTAATAAATAGTACTCTACGACCAAATCTAAGGGACATTTTGTCGAACAATTCTATGTTTTTTAATAGATTGTCATCTGATGTACTGTAAAGACAAGGCTTTTTATATTTATTTGTTCTTTGTTTCATTGCATACTGCAATTTCTATGAAACAGGTATTACCACCTTGTATATGAATATTTGTTATTGTGCCTATTAACAAGTAGTTTTACTACTGGCTTAGTAGTACTACTAATTAATAATTGTTCTTCTTTTTGAGAAGTTATAAGTGGAATTCTACAAATAGGTTCTGCTTCTCTTTCCTTTCGAAGAAGTGCTTGTTCACAAGATTCAGCTAGTTCAGTGATACAATAATACTTTGCTTCCGCAAGCAATTCTGCCATCTCTTTTGTACTTTCTGGCAATGGGACTGAACCATCTCTTAAGAAATTTAAGATTGTTCCAAAATGTTTTCCACATCTGTCTATTAATATCCACCCTTTGAATGAAATTTATATTGTTAAAGTAAATAAAAATATAATAATTACATATT
>NW_017100969.1:227851-229005 GCF_001263275.1 Habropoda laboriosa
ATAAAATAATGAAAATTATAAATAATATTTAATAAATACATTAAATCTAAAAAATCTCACCTTCGGGATCTGTGAGAATTTCCATGCGGCCGCTAAACATAGCACGTAACATAGTGTCATGTTTTTGAAGTGTGCCTAAGGTAGTGTAGTGCAAGGAACCGCCGATATTGAGTTTGACGTATTCCGAAGGATATTTAATTCCCGCTTTGTGATTTCCGGACATAACGAAGAACGATGAAGATATATGAGATTGTTAGATATTAATGTCAATGAATATTCAAATAAAAGAGTATATCGATTTTTAAATGTTAAATCCAAAATATAACAGAGAAAGAACAAAGCGTTGTGTTTCTTGAGCTACAACGCAAGCAACAAATGATAATCAATATAAAGATATTTTATGTGGCATTTATTAGACTTATTATAAACATTAATATCTTGTTAAACAATAGAATTCACTGCTCTTTTCTATCTTGCTACTTGATAAAAAGTACACTCTATCGTTCTCCCATTTTGGTGAGTGACTAGTACGAAGGAACGGACTAGTTAAGGATATGCGCAGGCGCATCTACCCACGAGTTAATCGTTTGTTTATTTAAGAAAATGGCTGACTCTTTAGCACAGTATGGAATTTACATTGATGATTTGAGTAAGATCCGTGTGTTAGAACCAGAAGTGGCGAATCAGACGAGTAAGCTTAAAGAAGAATGTCAAAATTTCATTTCGAGTGAGTTTCATGGAAACCATCACAATTAAACAAAATAATGTGTTTTTACTTACATTTTTGTTACATACAATTTCATTAAAAAAATATAATTATATCATGACATTTATCAGTTGACATAGACCATTATTTTTCATCCTTTATACATTTAATAACTGTTAAATATATCTTTGTACAAATGCTTACATGCCATTACGTGCAGTAATTGCTGCCACCTATATTATCTCTGGATAAAATTTTCAACAGCATTTCAAAAAGAATATTTTTTACAATAGTATGAGTCATATTGTACATTATTAAATTATCAAATTGAACGATTTACTTTATAAATTTCATTTGTTATTGTTATATAAATGTCCATTTTTCCCTCAAAAGTTATTTGTTAAAAAAAAAAACTTGTTATACATTTTTCGAATAATTCAAACGTAAA
>NW_017100969.1:233245-234420 GCF_001263275.1 Habropoda laboriosa
TTATATAAACGGTATGAAAAAATTCTTTTTACTCAATAAAATACTTGTCGTTTTTCTATTTGACAGAAATTACTGAATTTCAAATGAATTCAAATGAATTTATACAAATAATAGATCAATTGGCAAATGATGTGGAAAAGGAAAAAATGAAAACTATTGGAACTCGGAACTTGCTCCGCTCCGTCGCGAAAGAAAGGGATGCTCAAAAACAACAAATTCAGGTTTTCTTGAAATAAAAATTTTTTACTGTATATGAATTATTTTTCAAAAGAAACTAAATGCAAAAAAAATAAAATTTTATCCGTTTATAAAGGCAAAATTAATTATAAAATTAATAAATTGTAAATTGCAGGCACAAATTGTTGAAAAATCGATGGAACTTGAAAGACTTCGTATACAATATGATTCCTTTAACAAAATCGAAATGGAACAGTTAGAAACTATCGAGCAATTAACCGTGAATTAAAAAGTTACACCAATTTTTTAATTAGAACTTATAAACCTACCTTTCTTAAGTATTTACTAAGTACATGTTGACATATTTCCAAGTGTACGTTGATCGATCGAAATAAGGAGTACAAATAAAACTACCAAAAATAATAAGTGACATATATTATGAAAACCAAATATTCATACATAAATTCCTGATGAAATTTGCAGTTAAGACAGTATCAAGGTTTAAACCTTTCTTTTTAAGACGGCATCAAATATACACACACATTGTGAAGGCACATTCTGAATGATTCTATGTTTCTAATACTCATATACTGCTAATCATCTTGACAAGTGTTATTTGTTTTCTTCTCATAAAAGTTATGATTGCTTTTCTTCTATAATTATAAACAATTTTTATATAATTACTGCCTACTAGTAGGTGTAATTACACATAAGCAGTTGTAGATGAATAACAATACAAAAGTTGAAGCAATCTTAAAGATATCGCAGGTGATTAATTTATATTAATCGTTTATCTAACAGCTATATTATTTTACTGAATATAAACATTGTATATGTTGCAAATAAATAATCGTTGTTCATATTGTATGTTTATGTTAAGATGAAATAGTGGTATAATGAAATTATGACTGTAAGATACAAAAGCTTGTGAAGTTTCTACAGTTTAGTTACTAAAAATATTCCTTATTTAAATATTATAATTATGTAAAAAAGGAATT
>NW_017100969.1:234541-239629 GCF_001263275.1 Habropoda laboriosa
TTTACACATTCCTTATGTTCAATTAATTTTTTGTATTCAATACATATTTTATTAATTTGTAAATCGCTTGTGTATGTTTAAATGTCATTCAATTTGATTCATGATTTTATTGTTCCCTTTTTAAACAAAAATTGTTTTCACGTTGTTATAAATTTACATAATATTTCTGATGCAGTGAAAACCTAAATCAATAATTTAGAAGATTTTAAATAGATAGTATTTCATAACACAGTACATACCCTTTTAACAGTATTTTTAGTATAAGATCACAAATTAGTAATGCGTAATACGCAACTGTCTTCATTACGCAACATAGTTTATACATTTTAAAACTACTCGCATACCCATCCATTCAGTTACTATACTCAAGGATTCAAAAATAAATTTTATTTCGTAAAAATAAGAAATGGTATCGTGTTGAATTACAAATATAAATCCTATAGTCTAAATTTATGTACAATTACATATCTACTATGAATGTCAACTAAAAACTCAAAGAGTATATTTTATAAATGTTGACGGAGCAAATAGGATGATGTATAATTATCTTATGTTTAACAAAGAGATAGAACAGTTGAAAATGTGGAAATGTGGTCATTCAAAAAATTTAGAACTTAAAAAGTTTATTTTTAATCTATTATGGTATCTTATGCTATTCATGAAATTTTAGAAGGCTTTGACTTAGTAAATGTTTTTAGATTGATTTTATTTATACTTACATCTACCTTATCATTACCGTAAAAAGTACTTATAAAGTGAAACATCTACTATTTTGTTAATTATACAGAATTATGTATATGTAACTGATTTATATATTTTGTACATATTATCAAAATATTAGACCATATAATACACTATTCAGTAATAAGAGATGCAATGAAATAGTTTTAAAAATTATCCATTTTTATGTCAAGGCAAGAAAGCACTTCATATTAAACAAGACTTTTAATGTCAAAGTATTAGCAACAAACTATCATCCTTATATGCTCCAATTTATCAGTCTGCCACCAATAGCCAGCACTAACATTCTTTGTATATTATTTGAAGTAACTGGTATTGATTACCATTGAATGTCCATTCGAAATTCACAGGTTTATAGAATTACATAATTTTACATAAATTCACATTCACTCATCTGTTTCCAGAGATTATAACAGTTCATAACATTTAACACAATTCTCACATAGTTGCTTCGGTTTTAAGACGTTTACAAGATTTCGTTGCATCCTCCTGCAGAACACAGTCATTACTTTCTTCCGTGGGTACAGATGGTGACAATGACCTTTTAGCAGTATATATTTCAGAAATATTACTGTTCGTTACGTCATCAGTCGACGGTTTAAATCGCACTATTACAGCTGTCATATTGTCACATCCTGTGCCATCTCCACAGGTGTCAGGTGCAAGACAGTGGTCAAATAGCTATAATGTAATACTTTGATTAGTATCTAATATAAACTACAAATTAAGATAAGAGAGGAAATAATCAACATATGTTTTCTACCTCTTCACAGATTTTTGACAGCTTATCATAATTGTATGTCAAACGAGTATGAATAAATTGTACAACATCTTGACTTGACATGAAGTTCCAAATACCATCACAAGCAAGTATCATGAACTCATCTTTTTCTGGTTCAACTGCAATATGCCTCACATCAGGAAGTGCAGAAATCATTTGTTCTTGTGGTGGTACATCTACATTTTGCTTGTAAGCATGGTCCCCAAGTGCCCTTGATAAATTAAGGCCACCATTTACTCTACCATCAGCAGTAACTTTTCCACCAGCTTTTACAATACGTTTCATTTCTGGTTCATCTTCAGGTTTATGATCTAAGCTAAGTTCAATTGCCTGACCATCTCTACATAAAACACAACGGGAGTCTCCAGCATTTGCCACATACAAGTCATTGCCCTTTAATACTGCAACTACTGCAGTACATCCACTATCATAACCTGGCTGTATAAATTAATGTCCTATGTTATTTAATTTTTAAAAAAAAATGAAAGTATAATTATTTTCACAGTATTGTGAATGGAAATAGTATATTTCATTATAAAAATATTTCTAGCATTTTCTAATAGTATTTATAAATATAATTTGTAAAGGAAGTGTCATACCTCTTCTGTATCCACCATAAGGGCTCCATTATCTTCATCGTCATCAATATTACCATCTCCATCTTCATCTTCCTCATCTTCGTCTTCATCACTCTCATCTTCGTCAATATCTTCTGTGTCATCTTCATCACTAAAACTGTATAGTAAAAATATAATATAAAATTCATATTGGTGATTATGACTTTACATAAAACAGAGTTTTTGTGCTTTTAAAGTGTTTCTACCTATCTGGAACTCCATCAAATGTTTCATCAGTTTCATCATCATCTTCTTCAGAATCCTCATTATCTTTTTTAAGTAGAGTATGATATAAAGTAACTGGTTGAATTCTTCTTCTACCAGTACTGGTTATTCGTTCTTGTTGACCTGCATCTCCATTTTCTAACGGAATGCATGAACTGCTTGATACGTTATCACCCCCACCCTTACTACTATCTGCATCTCCAATTTGCTTTGATTCTGCACCATTTAATTCTACTTCATTTACATTTGATTCTGCACATATAATTTTACCAGGGCTCGAAACCTTCTTATTTATATCTTCTGAACTATCAGGCATATCTGCACTTTTCATTGGTTCTATATCCACTGTTGATCCCACTGGTGGTGATGCATGTACATTTCCATTACTAGTAGTTGAATCAAGAACTTGTTCAGCCTCATTGTTTCCAGGGCATTCTGATTCCTTTCTTTCTATGGAACTAGACAAAACTGACCCACATGGTTGGCTAGAACTGCTCACATCAGTTTCATTTGTATTCCACGAAGATGAAGATGATGAGCACCCTGCACCAGATGATGTAGAACTTGCTTTTTCTCTACCTTTTCGACCTCGTAAATAAGGACTTGCGGAACAAGCTCGTTTATTGCATTTCTCATTTTTCAGGTTTTTTATAGTTGGAGTTGATTCTGACTGATATTTTGCCATAACTTCTTCCAGTGGCATTGTTGCCTCCATACATAGATTATTAACATTTTCTTCTTCATCTATGTGCCATGTAATGTATGAAGACAACTTTATTAAATATATCTTTTTACAAAAAAATAGGTGAAACAAACTAATAATTATAAAGCATAGTAATTAATGGTAAAGTTTATATGAATATAATTCATAAGCAAATGTATTTTGAGTATAAAAAGAAACGCACCAGATTCATTTAAGTCATCTTTTTTTTTGTCTGAAGTAGATGTTCCTGCAAGCTCTTTAAGAATACTAACTACTTCAGGTTTTTCAAGTGTGGCATCGAAACCTAGAAAGGCATCGATCAAAGCTTGTCTAACGTCTCCTTTTTTATATGCATCAGTTTGCTTAATAAAATCTGGGAGATT
Source organism: Habropoda laboriosa (assembly GCF_001263275.1). Classification (NCBI taxonomy): domain Eukaryota; kingdom Metazoa; phylum Arthropoda; class Insecta; order Hymenoptera; family Apidae; genus Habropoda; species Habropoda laboriosa. Next base: position 237,992 of record NW_017100969.1, read on the forward strand.
ACGTGCACAGTAAGTTGCTACTTCATGGCCACCATGACCATCATATACAGCAAACAATGAAATATTTTCATCAAAATCTATGCAACAATTGTGTGCATCCTACAAAGGAATAATTACTTTGTGAATGGATATAGAATACAACTTAAATACATTCTAATTAATATAGATGTAAAAAATTTTTTTACGTTACATCTCATACATATTTAATACTATAACTGACTTTATAAATATTGAGCAAAATGTCAGGGTGCAATGTACAATAAAATTATTGTTGACTTTAATACTACATACATGCATATTTTAAACACTGGTAAATAAATGTTTTTAATGAACAAGATATATTAGGGAATCAATAATAACACATAATAGATCATATTGTATTATCAAAATATATACTCTAATATTTCCTAATTGCTTTATAAAATTTTGTGTTTGTCACACTTTATTATTCAAAAAGTAGCTAAGTTAATCTAACAACAAAAAGTTACAACGCTAACCTCACATGGATAACTAAATACTGTTCTGGACAGAATAAGATTGACAGTTATATTTCTTATTTATTTTCAAATTGCAAAATCAAAGAATAATATGAAGTTTTAGATATTTGTATTAAAAGCAATAACAAGTTGTCACATTTGCATAGAACACAGATATATTGATAGATGATAAAAATTTTCATTTCCAGAACAATTTTGAAGTACGATGATGAATACAAACTTTGTAACAGTACTGTTACGTTCACACACGAAACGTCGAAGTATTCTTGTTACATTCAGCATTGTATTTTTCGTTCCCGAATCGAACAAGCCGAATTTCGCGCTTCGAGATATGGATGAATTACGTTTGCAATGAATCGGAATGGATGTCGTAATACTCTGGCGAAACGGTGAACCGGCAAACCGTTCTCTGACCGAAACGAAACTGGGTAACGGTGCACTGGCCGCTCAAGGGTTTTAGCTTACCTCTTGACTAATTCGCCAGCCTTGCATGGAACTCGCGCCGAATGCGACATTCTTGCCTACTTCATCGCTTGACACTTTCTTTGTAATCGGTTCTGACAAGTATGCACCCATTTTCGTTTAAACCGGCGATCTTTCTGTCGATTTTCTGGCGTCCGCGTAAATATCACAATATCTCGGTGAAATTACCATTTACAAGCGCGGTGTACAGTCGTTAACTAGCCTCCATGACCGGTTTGGGTTTCTGTTTTCACTACGCTGCTAGCTCCATCTAGTCCGCCACTTTTCTTTCATGCGCACTGCGTTTTCGCGCCAAACTTTCGACGATTTTTCGTTGCTATGAAATGGTGCTCTGTGGTGGGTGTGTGAAAGTGTAACATTTTGAACGCACTAAGATATTTTCGAATAATTTTAAAATATAATCAACTACGAATGTACATAATTTAACATTTCTTTTACTTGAAGAAAATTCGTACATTTATTAAAAAAACAAACAGTGAATTATAAAGTAATCAATCAAGGAACGAAATTGCTATTTCCAATAATTTAGATTTTGTTTAATGTTTCAAAATCAATAACTATAATACGAAAATGAATTTTTGAGTTCATGTATACATATAATCTCATATCTGTATTTGTTAACTTTGATAATGAAATGAAGAGAAATATAAATAGAAAT
>NW_017100969.1:239759-245074 GCF_001263275.1 Habropoda laboriosa
AAATAGAAATATATTTATTATAAAAAATTAGAAATATGAAAATTAGAATTACACGCAGCTTGGTCCCACATACAGTATGAATATAAGGTAATTATTCAAGATTAATAGCCGGTAACTAGTACGCATTTCTACATTTTCTCATCTTATCAATTGTTTGAAATTTCTACGGATATTTTAGTGAATACAATAGAATTAAGTAGTGGAAATAAATGATGTAGAATGAAAAGATAGAGAAATATTCTATTAGTTAAAAATATAAAACTTTTTTATACTATTCTTGGAATGTGAGGTTTCTTTATTGTTAATAAAAAATGGATAAAAATGTTGCAACACGATACGTTCTTATTAACACTTATTTGAGTTACCCTTTTATAATGTTGCAAAATATGTTTACCAAGTAATTATATTTTTTTTTCAAGTATGAATTTGAGTAGATATCAATTTTTTTTTTCTATAAAATCTTTATTTTAGACCGTATCAACTTCATACGTTATTAGCAACAACATTTTACTTACATATCTTACACAATCGAACATTTTTAACGCACATTATTAAGCTGTTGTTAATAAAACTAAATAAAACAAGCGTCATAAATTGTTAGAAGTCGATTGAACTCGGTATGCAGAAATATTTGCCTATTTTCCGATTGAAGCAATTTTTTGTCTTATCTTCTATTTAACGTTTCACTGTTATGTTTTACACACGTGCGCGCGCACGCGTACGAAATTTAGGGGAAATTATTCTGGCAACGCACTTCAATTAATCATACACAAATTCTTAGGTGAATGAAAAGAGAAAGTGGATAATGTTACATGATTATTGAACGGATGTACCAAAATCTTTGTTTACTTGAACGACACGGTGGAGCTAATAAAAACTATTTTAAGGAATGGTGCAGCTGATTGTTGACGCCGTCGCGGTGGTTGGCGAGGATGGGTTTGTGTTGCGTGATGGTCGCCGTTTATCGATTTGCGTTGTTGTGAGGAATGAAGTCGTGGCTACATGCCCTATGCCAGGCCACATCGCACCGTCTCTTATAGGAATTTACACGTTCCACGTAAACGCATCTAAGCAAATCATATACCAGAAAGAAAAGTAATAGCATTATGCAATATTGCTTTCACGGGATGGCGCTGTCTCCGAACCGCCCATTCAATCGTGATTTCTCATGTTTCTTGAACGTTCGAGTGGTTTAAAACGACTGTTCATCATTTTTAGAATTTCACAGACTGGTTGGAATATTTGGTTGGATTTGAATTCGACTTGAATTTCTTTTGTTCTTTTATGTATCTATGATTTATTTGCATTTTGTTTTCTCACTTTTTTAAAATAACCTACAAAAAGTTGTAGTAATTTTTGGAGGATTTCAGTTTTGTAAAGTATAGTTTAATGAAATAGCAAGTAAATTAAACATCGATACCGTAAAATATTAATATTAACGATGTTTTTTAAGCATTAGTGTTTCACGAAATATTCGCAGGAACGATGAATTACGTTTTTCTTACGAGAAAACGAGATTGGGAATAGCTATTTGAAAAGGATGCAGATAATTCTTTTGTACGTACATATATGCTAAAGGAAAAGGAAAGGGGAGACAAAATAACAGGCAACTGCAAATATTGTGTGTTAATGAAGAAGATTACGTGAGTGGAAACTTAGTAACATTAGGGAACAAACAAGATATAGTTAGTGAATGACTGTAAAACAGAATCAAAGTTATCGGGATATGTAATATTTTAACTTAATCGACGTGTTATGCCGAATTTTGCATAAAATTCTTACCAATAGAAACGCAATTATTTATATTATATTTAAATTTATTTCAATTTTATGTCTTTGTATAATATACTCTTGCTCGAAGGATAAAAATGCAAGAACGTGTTTAGAATACATAATAAAAATATACGATTCATTCTTTTAAACAACGGTATGAAAAACATTTTTATCATACACACTGCGACACACAATTATCGTAATTCTAATCAGACTTAAAATGTTAAATTAAATGTCTATTATAGATAGGGAATTTTTAATTGGCAGGACTGTTTGCAAATCTATCGAAACGAATCGTAAATTAATTACTAAATGAATGCACAAAAACTGTTCCTCTTCAGTCGCGTGTATTCCTTGTTCTGTTTGATAATAATTACGTATGCCGCGGTGAATCTGGTTTTGTACGTATACATACATGTACGAGCATTATAGGAATCCATACTCAATTAACGATGAGTACTATTGCATTTACATAATAAATGCGGAAACATAGCATTGCACAATATAATCGGAAAAGTTCGTTTATAGACGTTTTAATAATCTTTATGAAGGTTAATTACTTTTTGTATTAAATGTTCAATAAATCGTACACACCAAAATATAAATTTTTTACTCTATTTCTTTTGTATTTCAATAAAATAGGAAATCTTGTAAAATATAGTCGATTGATGATATTACTTATTAAGTTAATGTGAAAATATTTAATTTCCTAAAACCACATTAACATTCTAATTCGTATCTCTTAAAGTGCATGCTGAAATGTTCTTTGTATATTCTTACGATTTTTAGATGACATAACCTGCAAATTTTGTAACGCTCGTCTTCTTATAATTTATTTACCAACTTACAAATTTCAGTCATGTTTCGAATATTAAAAGATAATAGGTATATAATACAATAGAAATGCATTCTGTACCTTCGCGACACGGTATGTATTTCTTTCGATTTAGAAAGGACAGTAAATAAGGGAAATGTTCAACAAAGCGAATGGACCGATGGGAGTCGGATTTCAATCTAAACGTCGTAAATCAGCATTACCTCAATTTTTATTGCAAATGTAATAAACGTATTAGAGAAACAAGTGGAAATTAAAACTAGTTCGTGTCATCTCTCATAAAGTTGAAGAAGAAAGGAGTAATTCCTCTATCGATTAAAAAATGATATTTCAGAGGATCGATTTCTAAAATGGGAAACAATTGAGGAGTCCAGTGCACGAAAGCCACAATAGTAGCGTTATGAGATATTAAAGCTTTTATGAAAAGTAATGTTTCAATAGAAATTGCGTAATCAAGACTGCTGTTTCTTTATTTAAATTTATCAATACGAAGGTAGTGCATCTGAGGAAATGTTTCATTTTTTATCTTATTTTCTTTATGCTTACATCTGACAATTGGATTAAGAAAAAGGTTTTACAAAAACTGTTCTTATTACAATGTATTTTATTTAGAACTACTTTACTTGACGAAATATTTAAACAAATTTTTACTGAAAGTGAAATCCCATTTTTCAACATTTCGTGGCATAGCTTCCTTTTGCATTGAATCCCTCAATTTATTGGCGGTTACTTAGTATAGAATAGATGTACATTGATAGGAAAGAAAGATAGGCAACGAAGCGAAGTACAAACGAACCAGCTTGAGTAGCCACTTTTCTGTCCGATCCGTTATAATTAATTCTTACCTTTGAATTTCCCGCGCTTGAATTGAGTAAGGGCGAGCGCCGGTGTAGATGGATGGTGGGGTTAAAGTAGGGGAAGAACTAACGAGGGTTAACGGTGGAGCAGATAGGTGTCGCGTACCACTGGAGGGGGCGACGGGTGCGTGCGAGTGTACGAGCCCGCCAGTTCTTCGGTGAGGCTCGAAGAGGTTGGGTTGTTTTCTGTCTTTACTCTGTTCGATTTAACGCGAATCCCTCAACACGTCCAGGAAGGAGTATGTGCATGGTTCATATTTTTCGTGGCAGTCGCATCGTTCATGTTTTCTATTGATGGTGTCAGGGTGGCTATGGAACGTGTGAATACATGCTGGTGTTTGTTTGCGTCGCGAATTTGTGTCGTTGTGTGATCTATCAAGTGAAAAGGCGAGTCGTTCTCTCTCGTGGTTGTCGTGTTATTGTGCCCGGGTGCAGTGCTGCGGCTTGGTGGTTAAATTCATTCGTCGATACAAGAAAGCAAAGGTTGGGTGTAATCAAGTGAGAATCATCACCGGTAGAATCTTGGAGATAAGCAACCCCTGTGTATGCGCCGTGGCCTAGTAACCTGACCTTGGATGGTCGGCCTGACCAGGTGTGTATGGTAAATGCTTGCATTTATATACATACATACGTATAGCGCGCCCCTAAGTATCATTTTCGCGAAGGAAACTGCGAACGTGATTCGAAGCCAATTCTATATCCCTTTCTGTTTCCCTTGGTTAACGTGTGCAACGTTAAACAGACGTAAAGTGAGACGGAAAGGAGAGACGTGATTCAGGATAGAGTTCGCATTGTTACCGCAACAGCCACATACTCCGAGCAACTCGACCGCGCTTAACGTGTACGACGTGTATACGTTGTACACCTCTAGCTGCTTTGTTTGGATTAGAGGATTCCAGGTTGAGTGTTTGTCATTCCAAGTTTACGTCGTTTCCCTCGATGTTTTTTTTCGTGTACACGTCTCGCAATAGGGTGTGACTTAATGTCTTTCGACATATAATAACAGCTTTCGAGTTATGAGATTTGTGAAGGTAGGAGCTGAAACTTGATATCGATTTTCGTTTCCGAAGCAATTTAAAAAAAACCGTGATTTGTTGTAATAGTTATATAGAACCGTAACCAGGAAAATAACTAGAACCGATATAAAGAAAGGCTTGTTATGTTTACAATTAGTCTGACATTATTGAGGTTTTTCATAATTGTTTGAGAAAGAAACTTTTACTTAAAATAACTTCGTACACAGTACAATCTGTTGTCAGATTTCCGAACATATGACTATAAATCTAAAGCGTGTATCGTGAATTTTTATATAACAGTTATTTTTGGATTCGTTTAAGTCGGTATTTAAAATCGTTCATAATAGTTCATACAGAGACAGGAAGATAATAGGCCGTATTAATTTCTAAACTGTTGTGTAATATGTAACACAAATGAAGTTTATTCTATATATATATCTTTTTACATTGTTTTTGTTAATACGTTTCTGTTGATTAAACTTAAATGTCGACATTCGATATATTTTTATCTAAAAAAAACTGTAAATATTGAAGAAAATCAGTGAGACAAAATAATAGCACAGGTGTTTAAGAAATGGAATATGTAAAAATTATTGTTTCTTACGGAAATCACCGGTCTCGGTAGAGATTTGTATAATTTTTTAATCTTCTTTTGCCGTAATGGTTGCCATTCTCGTTCGATACATTGTTTTAACTCGTCGATGGTTGAATTTGCCGACCGTTGGTATATACATACATACATACAGCTCTTGCAAGGTCTCCGTATGTTTACATTCGGAGATAATACTGGCCAGTCAAGAATTTGAACTTTTTTCTTTGCGAGAAACAGTTTTA
>NW_017100969.1:245132-288333 GCF_001263275.1 Habropoda laboriosa
CTTGTGGCATATTTGGTTATTTGTTCTTTAATGAAATTTGTAAATTTTCCACTAATAAATGTGTCTTTCATGTTCCCAAATTATAATACCATCACCACCCATTTGATGACGGCACAATAATTGCTTTTCTTTTCGTTGGATTATTCGGAGGAATGAGTGTGTGTGTGTGTAGTAGTAGTAACAGCAAAAATGATCAACATACTGAGACAGATTAATATAAACATACAGTGACTGTCATTTCAAATTGTACATCTAGCGGTTCGGCCGTTTTTTTTTTTTTTTTCAATAAAACATTGTAGTAAACGATTAAAACCCATACGCAGGCATATAGTTTAATGCCTTTTTATTTGACATATAGTAAAACTACAACAAAATGTTTAGTAATACTGTTAGATTTATCAGTCAGTTAGATATAACAAAAATTAATCTAAAGCCCTACTAGGAAGTATATATTACTTTTGTATACGTTCGGAGAAATCCGTTTAGCTTTACCACCTCTGTTTAGTAAAGATCTAAATGTTTATGATACGTGACAAAAGGCCCTTCGGTCTCAAGCGAGGTCGTAGGCAATATTAGGGCGTTGCGTAGGAGCATTCTCAGTCCGTATACAATGCTCTTACCATCAAGTAAAAAGCGAACCTTCCTTGTGTCTAATAAAAGTTATTATATGTCTAATAAAGATTATTAATTATTTAACAACCAGTAACTCCCATACTCCAATAAATACTTAGTAAATTAGATAAAATTTGTCATTACGTATGAAACTTAACTGTCAGTGAAAATCGTGCAGAAAGAATTAGATACATTTTTACAATAATATGTAACATAAATAACTTATATTAATATTTTGTAGGGTAACCAAATGCATTTTCAACACATTTTAGTAGTCGAGGAACTGATTTTACCAAATTTTCACAAAATTAGGGTTAACCATTCCTCTTGTAAAGCTTTTCTAAGACTTTCCTTATTTGTAATATTGTATAATCGTATTTTCCTGTCTAATTCGTTCGACACATGTTCAATTACATTCGTATCAGGAGATTGGGGAGGCAAAAAATCGTACACTCCTGTGAGAGAAACATTTTCGTCTATAAAATGTTGTAAATAAATATGTGTGGCGGGTACGTCGTCGTCAACAAACCCTTACCTAACCTCGTTCTATTCTTCCACACGAACTTTCTCTTTTCCAACTCCTTCAGATTTTAGTTTCCGTTCTTTTGTCTCTCCCCGGGTTAAGACTTGCCTTCGTCCTCGAGTACCCTTAGAAGCGCACATGTGACATCTAGGTTCGCACGAGGACGAACGGCTCGCTTTCTACGAATTTTCCGTTTCCACCACTTTCTCCACTTCTATCTTTATCTATCGCTACTCCTGTCTCCATGTCCCCAGTACGCCTACACCTCCAGACAGTTTTTCCTTTACCGACCATCGCGACGTACCCGCAGAACCGCTGCCGCCGGGACAATTCTGCAATATGTACTTAATGAAAGTGTACTGCCAACATAATAAATATTTTTTTCGTAGTACATAAAATAAACAGGTTTTTAAATCTAGTACGAAAATCGCCAGTCAGTAAAAATCGTACAGTGCATAAAAGTTTACGTTTTATTAATAAAACATAATGTAAATTTTATTTTAATATTTCGTAGGGTAATCACGGCAATATTGAACCGCTTCTAGTCGTCTTGGAATAGATTTCACTAAATTTTCGAAAAATTCTCGCGATATATTTTGCCACTCTTGCAGTGCATTTCTTAAATCATTTTTATTAGAAATATTGCGTAATCTGATTTTTTTTTTCGAGTTCATTCCAAACGTGTTCGATGATATCAATGTCAGGTGACTGGGGTGGAGTTTCTATGACCGTTGGGCAATTAAAAAAGCAGTTTGGGCCAATGTGTTTGGGATCATTGTCAGCGTAAAATTTAAAATTATTTAAAATCCCCAGTTTTTGGGCACTGCTTAACGTTGTTTCTCAAAATGTTTAAGTACCCCCATTTATTCATTTTATCGTCAATCAAAACCAAATTTCACACACCCCCATTATATTCGAAAATCACCGCCAAACAATCGCGATGACTTAAAACAACGATTTATAGCGGAATGGGGAAAAATTCCACCAGACTTTACAGAAAAGTTAGTAAAATAAATGCCCAAACGTCTAAAAGCCATAATTTCATCTAAAGGGTACCATACTAAGTATTAATAGTAATGGCAATTTTGTATAATAACAATTTCATTACTTTGTAAGTGGATGAACACCTTTGCGTTCGAGTTTCCCGCCACATTATGATACATGGTTTAATTTTTCATTATGTATAACAATTATGAATCCCGCAAAATGTCATCTTATTTTGTATAAATTAAGCTTCATTTCTGCATTTCTTTTCTTTTTTAAATTTTATCTGCATATTTTCCCACTTTTACCTACACATACACTGAGTGCGGTAGGTGGACGAACATTTATGCGGCCGACTGTACGATTTTTACTGACTGGTGATTTTCGTACTAGATTTACAAAATTGTTTATTTTAGATACTACGAATAATATATTATATTTTTTATGCTGGCAATATACTTCGATTGAGTACTCATTGCAATATTTATTCCTATCCTTATTTTACCTTATATATGTAGGATTTTTATTATCTGCGAGGCAGAATAACGGAATCTCAAACTTGTGGGAAAAATAACAAACTATATAAAATTTAATAATGAATGCATGTACAAGAAGAAATATATAAAAGACGGTTCGGTTTGACGGTTCAACTGTCCGTTTCAACGGCTACGGTTCGACTCCTGATTTCGTCGACGTTCTCGCCGACGCTCTCCTCGAACGTGCTGCTATTGTTTATTTTTTGAGTTTGATTACGTGGCCCTGTGCCCCGTTCGTCGTCACCGAGGCTAAATTTCTCACATTCGGCCATCCTGCAAGCTTCGGTCGCCGAAGACACCAGATACGGCTTCATGTAATCTGCCGCTATTGATGTTATTTTCGGCCCTCCAGTCTCGCCGATTCTTATCACCTCGTACCGGTTGTTCCGTTTCACCCTTACTATCTTATACGGTCCCAAGAACTTAGGTTTAATCTTAATCTTTCTTTGAATCGCAACAATATCTTCCTCCTTATATTGAATCGCTTCTCTTTACACTCCCTGTCGTGATTGCAACGGTTTTCCGCTTGAATTTTGAGAATATTCCCTTTCGCCGCACGTCTTAAGCTATCGCGAGATTCATCGAACATCTCGACCGCTACTCGCGCAATCAAAGAAAGGATTTGTGCATCTTCTTTTTGCCGCAGTTTTATACCGAAGAGCACCTCGAACGGCGTTATACCTACGGCCTGCTGAAAACTGCTATTCAGACATACAGTCGGCCGCATAAGTGTTCGTCCACCTACCGTACTCAGTGTATGTGTAGGTAAAAGTAGGAAAATATGCAGATAAAATTTGAAAAAAGAATGCAGAAATGAAGCTTAATTTATACAAAATAAGATGACATTTTTCGGGATTCATAACTGTTATACATAATGAAAAATTAAACGATGTATCATAATGTGGCGGAAAACTCGAAAGCAAAAGTGTTCGTCCACGAATATTTATATTGAATAAGACGCTTGGTAGCGAACTAATCTTTCAAACAACTGAATGTTTTGTGATCGACTATGTTTTGTTAAACTTCTGCAATCGGCAACAGTTGATCTCAGACATCCAGAAAGAAAATATCGTAGTCATAATAATAATGAATTATAAGAGACGTGAAACATCGCTTTCTCAACGAGAATATATTGTAAAATTTTGGAAAGAAGGAAAATCTGTAAGGGAAATTTCAAAATTAGTGGATGTAAGAGAAATCGAGGGCGCCGTCAAGATGGAGATTCGAGCGGCCAGCCCGGATGTTTATTGTAATAGGAGCAGGCGATATCGGGCCCGAGGAATAAGTCGCCACGAACATCAGCGACCCACTCTCGAGGCCCTTGGTGAGGCATTTTTGGGAACGGCGGGACGAAGGGCTTTTCGGCTAGGAAAGCTTAGTCTCGCTTAGACAGTCACAGAGCAACGGCTGAACCAAGCGAACCCACACGAATAAAGTTTAACGTCAGATACGCACCTGTTTATTCATTTTCCTTACATGGATATACCACGATCTACAGTACAGCATATATTAAAAAAGTTTAAGGGAGACAAAGCAATTGTAAATAAGCCCCGACAAGGAAGAGCGAAATTGCTGACGAATCGCGATGAAAGTCGAATACTTAGAACTGTTAAGCAGGATCCTCACATTTCAACACTTGAAATACAAGAAAAAGTTCTGTCTCCCTTAGGCAAAACTGTAAGTCGTGACACAATTCTACAGGTACTCTATAGAGCCAATTTGAAGAGCCATATTAGTCGTAAGAGACCATTAATTACCGCAAAATGTCATCTTATTTTGTATAAATTAAGCTTCCTTTCTGCATTCTTTTTTCAAATTTCATCTGCATATTTTTCTACTTTTATCTACAGATACACTGAGTGCGATAGGTGGACGAACACTTATGCGACCGACTGTAGCTGCAACTTATCAACGTGTTTATACCAGTGGTCTGGCTTGTCTAACGCGAGTTTTGTCAACACCGGAATACAGTAATGTCTCTCCAATTGGCCACTAGTTTGGATTCTACAATTGACCACATAGATGGTCCTACGCCTAGGTCTGCGTCATTGCTGCGCCCATGTTATCTCGCTCACAGTCAGTCAAGCGTGTAACGCTACACCAGTCGGTTTCCTTTACGAGATTTCACGGCTCCACAAATCATAATAGAAAAATATAATTTCTTTAATTTTACTTATTTTCATCTGAAATTTTTTTTAACATGTTGGTGAGATTTCTCTGATGAAAATGATATCAAACACGACATAATTTGAACAACATTTACTTATTAACACGTTCACTGTCACGCCAGATTTACAGGTTGCTGTCAGGCGACCACAAAAAAATACATTTTAAGCATAGGATTACAGTATGCTTTATAATTTTTTTTTTTCAATTGAAAATAATGTCTAGCTAGCTATGACGTTCCAAATTTTTAGTTGACAACATTTATTTTATTTTAATTATTCTAAACATTTGAGGCACTCCAGTCACTGATGACCACCATTGCCTTATCGAGGAAACAATCTAATGTTAATACTTATTGAGTGATTAATTTAATTTCATAATATATCGCTTTGGATGAATTACAAAAACAAATTGCTAAAAAAATACATTAAATACCTGTACACATAATCCGTCGAATGTAGAGGGAGAGCCACCCTTTGGTTGCCAATTGTTTATCACATAGAGTCGGCCTACCTCCACGAAAAAAAAAAAAAAAATGTAGGGTCGATTTCACAAGTGTCAGTAAAATGTAGGGTTGATTCCACAAGTGTCAGTAAAATGTATGGTCGATTCCACAAGTGTCAGTAAAATGTATGGTCGATTCCACAAGTGTCAGTAAAATGTAGGGTCGATTCCACAAGTGTCAGTAAAATGTAGGGTCGATTCCACAAGTGTCAGTAAAATGTAGGGTCGATTCCACAAGGGTCAGTAACACTTGTACTGTCACTACTGTCACAATCAACGTGCTCCTTTGAGTGTCACCCACCCTTCCATTGCGCCCTTAGCGCGCTTTTCCTTGGAAGGAGTGGGGCGATACCTGCGAGTACGCGGAATCTTCGCTGTCCTTCGGTGACGCGTCGGAAATTCCCGCCAGGTCAACTCTCGGCTGAAAGTGCCGTTATACGCGCGTGTGGATTGACCCTTCAAGAACCCTGGTTTATGACACGTCTTCGGTTATTGAGGACGCGGAAAAGTCGAAATTCTAAAGGCATTGTTCTGTAAGAAATTACTTTTTTTTTCGCGAAGCTACGAAGCGTCTTTGTTCTCAAAAATAACCTTCTGGTGCGAGCGTGTCATAAACCCGGTCAACGAAGACCCCACGTGTTTCGTACCTGCGCAACGGAACAATACAATTAACAATTGCATGTCAGCGTCAGTTATTGGAAGACGCACGTGTCAGAGGCGACGCATTTAGCGGCGTAGCCCTCTTGTAAAAGGATATGGTATCGCCAACGAGCGAAACCTTAGAACCTATTGTTGGGTAATAGGTTCGGTGGCTACATAGAAACTAGTGCCAAAGGACCCGACGTCCTGTTGCCGAACATAAAGAGGACGCGTTCACGGGGCCGGTGGCCCGAGGTCACCGATGCTTCGTAGCGCGTGCAGAGATAAGGATTCGAAACAACGGATCTCGCCACGAAGTGGGGAGAGTCTTGGGACTCTCCGAGAAGAGGGCTGTGTCAAAAGGCACGGCACTTACCCGAGAACCTTCGGTGTAAGAAGAATTGGAACAATTTCTAACATGCAAATTGTAAGATATGATAAAAGTGCAACATTTTCTAATTATTTACTGGTTCCATGTGTTTTCTGTTCAATCGTGTAAATGTTTTAATACGTTCAGTTGCGTTGAATTGTGTTCAGTTTGTCCCTTAAACCATCTAAATACTTTCTCTAACGACATTGCAAAAGCTTCGAAGTGAAAAAGCATATCCACATTATTACTTTCATTGCATATTACTTCAATTTCAGCATAAGAAAACATCGAATTTTCACATTGGGAAAAACATGCTATTTAAATAGTAGAACGTCAGGATGGTACGTTTGCGGATACTGTAAGTTCTAATGTAATCATTTCCGTGAGAATATCACCTCGTACTGATATTTCGATTGAAATTCTTTCAACATTGAGAAGTCATTGTGCGAGATGACTGACATTTAGGTCAACTGAACGAACCGTAAATCCTTCGATTTTCTTGAGAAAATTCTCGGAGAATACGATGCGGTATAGTTTGGTTCAAGTTAGCGGTTAACGCAAATTTTTCCAGGGCTCCGATCTTTCTGACACGTCGTAGAAATTTTTCTTGCAGTCTCGTTATGTAACGGATCGGGAATTCACATCACGTCCCGTTATTCTGGTAGCACGATATATTTCTTCATTTCAGTTCCATTTTAATGGGGTGGTTTTTATCAGTTGAGGAGTAGCTGTTCCGTGCACATTTGGCGCACAGCGGAACAACACAAAGGAAAATAGGTAGTATTTCATTCTTTCTGTTCTTTTACTCTAAATAACGCGTTGCTTGTGATGTGTATTTTTCAACGATTCTAATTAGTTGATGTTTTTGTTGGATATCGGTACAATCAGATACATAGGAAACGTGGTTTGCTAGAATTTCTTTCAACGTTATAAATATTTGCCGGTAATGGCACTGGTTTAATAGAAGTTCAATTTTTATAACATTTGTAGTTTTGTTAATGGTTTCCTATTATTTCATTCTCTTAACAGGAAAGGTGTTGTATTCCGCGGCTCGCGATTCCTTGCGTTGGTTTATTATATTCAATAGGTACGCGGTAGGAGAGCCTGACGGAAACTGGGGCGAAATAAGGGAGCTATTCTGCGCGTAGTACTATTCGACTTTATTAGACAGTTCGGTGACGTTCGGTACGTGAAGACCACTAGACAAAAATCTGCTGTTTCGACGGAAAAGGTTTCTAGATATAGGTTCGGTAAGTACGAGAGTAGGGGTTGGTCTCAGAGGTCAATGTAGGGAGAGGCGGTGAGGTCTAGGTTCAGCGATGAGTAAAAGTAAAGGATGATGTGGAGGTCTAGGTTTCGGGGTGACTAACGTTAGGATGATGCGGATTTGTTTACAGTTAAGGAAAGGAGGCAGGATGACTAAAAACTAATGAAAGATAGGAGAGAGGTATACGACAAAGGTCACGAGGTGTAACTCTCAGATTTTAACGATCTTTGGCACAATGATAGAGCTTGAAAAACTGAAGCCACTGATACCCAGTTTTGGGGGCAGATGGTTAATAGTTTACGAGATATTTAACATTAAAGTTTTTTACCTGTGTTTATCTTGTAAAGTGTAGGTATGTATTACCAGAAGCGGTTGTAGTGGGGTTGGTAAGACGTCTGGCTGGCGGAAGAATGTTCCTTTTCGTCGCGGGTTCAGGTTCTGCTGGAGTGATTTTTTCAAGATGTTACTTTCTTTTTATAACTTTTTTTTAAATACACGTGTATATATTCCACTATGTGTAACTAACCTTCAAATATTTTTTTTTTTTAAACACTGCAATTTAATTGTTACTATAATCATAGGATATACATAAACCCCGATGGTATTTATCATAGAAACATTCAAAGCATAAAAAGTGCAAACCCCATGTACATCGTATAAAAGCTCTTTTATCACAGCCACAAGTTTTTGTGTTTAATTCATTTGGGAATGCTGCCTGGTTTACATTAACGAAATGTTGTTACATTAACAATTAAATTGCAGTGTTTAGAAGATAAACACAGGTAAAAAACTTTAATGTTAAATATTCCGTAGACTATTAACCGTCTGCCCTCAAAACCGGGTATCAGTGGCTTCAGTTTTCCAAGCTCTATCATTGTGCCAAAGATCGTTAAAATCTGAGAGTTACACCTCGGGACCTTTCCTTGTTAGCAGAAATACTTTCATTTTGAAGTAGAAGAGGAATTAAGTAAATTTATTAACAATTGTTCAAAAAGTTTTCAGCGTATCTGGAGGTAATGATGAAGCGTTCGAATAAAACTATTCTGTATAATAGATGTATTAGGGGTATGCAAAAGTTTCCATTGTTTTCATAACAATTTTCTTTATTACTATCTTATATATCATATAATAATTTTTAGTCAAAATATTTCCCACCATTATCTATTACTTTTTGTCACTGTTCAGACTGAAGATGGATATTTAAAACAATTTGGCAGAAAAAGTTTCAAACACGGAATCACCCAGTTTTTAGTGAAACTTTTTCTGCCAAAACCCTGCGTAAATGGAAACAAACGGGTTAGATGTATGAATTCAACATAAAAAATACTATTAAAATCACATAATAAACATATGTTTATTTGGCACATAATATTATGTGCTAAAAAGTTACAATTTTTTAAACCAGTGTAATTACAGTAAAGTTTCTCACATTGTCGTTCTGTTCGGAATCGAATAGCGATAGTTTGGGTAGAGGAGACAGTTTTCAAGGATTTGTCCGCCTTTGTAAACGAGAGTCGAGGCAACCGAGTAATTTAAACACCAGCGTTTTTATTTTCAGCTTTTTCTGTAATAATTTTCTGAAAAGTTAATAACATGTTGATGAGATTATTCTTTCGAAGTGACGTGGGTGTAAATTAGTTGTTACACGAAGGTTATTAACACTTTACCGACCGGTAGCCTATTAATCGGCAGTTTGCCGCCAACGCTTACCGACCGGTAGCTTATTAATCGCCTGTTTGCCGTCGACGCTTACCGACCGATAGTCTATTAATCGGTCAAAATTTGATTTAAGATTTCCATAGGTGTAAGAAAAAGCGCATATATTCCCGCGCGATAACCTAGAGTCTAAACAGAGCCGGTGTCAGCGATGTATCTGTGGCCGAGTGAGCGGTCGGAAGTGCTTGTTTGCCGTCGACGCTTACCGACCGATAGCCTATTAATCGGTCAAAATTTGATTTAAGATTTCCATACGTGTAAGAAAAAGCGCATATATTCCCGCGCGATAACCTAGAGTCTAAACAGAGCCGGTGTCAGCGATGTATTTGTGGCCAAGTGAGCGGTCGGAAGTGCGTAGGATGTTCAACCGCTACCGGTCGGTAATGTGTTAACAGTGATATTAAAATCAACACAAACTATTTAATATGTGAAAGACACGATGTTTAATGCAAGAGGATCTGCGACAAAGGAGCCCCGTGCCTTTTTTGGGGCTCCCTTAAGTAGCCCCTTTTTCCCTGTGAAAGTCCCAGGAAGTGGAGGCGCAGGCCCATATTGCCAAGGCAATACTCTTGTCCTCGAGGACGAAGAAACCCAGAGATGTTTGGAAAACATCTCTCGACTCTTCGCCTCGAGGGCCAAGAGTTGCCAGGCCTAGGTACGTAGCCCCCCCCATGGCGGTCGCCACAGTTCTGATGAAAATGAGATCAAACACGATATAATTTGAACAACATTTACTTATTACTCTGTTGGTGAAGCGTAGGAGGTGCACTGCCACAATACTAATATGAGAAAGCGGTTTCGTTCTAAAATCCTGCTAGTTTCGTCCTTTTCAACTTGATGAACACTCACAAACTGTAATATCATCTGAACTATAACTCATCATCAGTAATAAATAAATGACGTGACTGTTCGATTGTCCTTGTCCGGTCGCGCAGCCCACCGGCCAGTCACATATCATAAATTAATAAACAGTCCTTTCCAGCCGTCTTCCTAGCCCCTTAACAAATTCCTTCCCTATCATAAAATAGTTCAAGTCGCACCCTGGTCATGTTTCCTATCCCTTTCCCCTTTCCGGGTTTTCCCCAAATTATTTCAATTTTTGCACACCACCTTCACCCTCACGTTCTCCTTCCACTAGTTTCCTAATATCCAATCACACCTCCGCATTTTTCGAGACCTTCTTTTCCACCACCTTCAACGTCCAACCAATCAGAACATGCACCGACCTAATATATACCCACGCACCACCACAAATAAAGAGAGTTCAAAAAGGACACTTCACGAGGACAAGAAAAACCAAAAGACACATCCCAAGTATCATTCCTTACCTCCGGAAACGATCGTAAGGAAATCACTGTACGATACGCGGTGTCGAAACATCGAAGTGAAGAGTTACGACCTTCACTAACGCGCCGTCTTTATTAAAAGTTGATCGCGTTGCAACGCGAATTCGTGCAAAAACAGTGATTATGGAAACAAAACACGGTAAGAATCTAAAAATATTTTGCCCGGTTTACAATGTTAGTATCACACTTCAACTCTGGTGCAACACTGAGTTTGTCAATTTTTATCATTATACATTAATAAATAAACATTCTAAATATACAAAAGCGTTCAAGTATACTATGACCATTAGAAATATATTATTGAAATTTATTTTTTTGCTTGCTCATCATTTACGACGATTAGATAATGATTTCTGTGAAATGTCTGATTATTGGTTGAGTTATACTCCTTACTATATGTTCGGGTCGCGTAATGTTCGATGCTTAATTGCAGAACCGGTACGCGAGTTTAATTACACCTTGATTTATTCAGTGTGAAGTGTTAAGAACTAGTTTTATTTGCAACAGAGTGATGCTTGAGGTGATGTCGTCACGAGACTATCAAAATACTAATTTTCGTCAAACCAACTGCCAAGACTTCCAGAAAAAGGACGCGCTTCTGCCTCGTTTCCTTAGTTTTATCCGCTCGGCCAGTTGCTGATTGGTGGCCGATTTCTTCTGGGGGTTGTAGGTGCTGACTCCTCATTGGAGGAGGTTGTTTAGGTGGGACGCAGTTCCTTCCAATGGAAGGGGATTGTTGCTTAACATAAGAAAACCCCCCTTTTTGGGTTGTTGACTTTCCACCGCGCATGTGACCTCTCCATAGAAGATCGGACATGAGAGAAGGAAAGTACTACCTTAATAATTAGGAAGTCGGAACAATGGATGGTAAAAATGAGTCTTGAAAACGCCGTTCGTTTATGCGTTTACCGAGGGTACGCGTCTCTAACTGTCTCGGATAATCTCACGGGCCGCGGGATCCTTCAGGTCCGTTTTACAACTGGTGGACTCGTAAACTAGAGAAAGGAAAATGTTCGGTACGGAACACCGGCCATGATTTTCCTTTATAAAAGAGGTAAGAAAACTGTTAAATTAATAAAAATTTTATTATTTTTCGTAGTTAGCAGTGGTTTCACTTTTTTGTTAACTGAATTTCTTGGTTTTCTTCCTGTTCGGTATCGAATTCAGAAATATTCAGTTGATTTATTTTCCTTTTCCGGTTTTTTCCACTCACTACGCGATACCTCTCAAATCCCCAAACCTTACAATTAGACACGTAGCAGCAATAAACCCATAAGGTCAACCGATGTCGCAGCACCCTGATAACAGTCTTATTGATTTTCACTTTAAACCTTCAAAAAGTATGTTCACCAGATCTACCGGCTTTATGACCTTATTGCCTACGACACTCGCCAACGCATCGCTCCCTTCTTTCAAACGCATCCCTTCCTCAAATCCATCTCCTACAACTCCCACTTTCCGTCAACCAAATTTTCTAATATTCCGCCAATCACGCGTAACAAGAAAAACACCCATAACCACACCCTCTCCAACTCTCCTATAAAACACCCGACGTCACTCCAAATCTCATCAGTCAGTTACCATTCAAGACCAGCAATTATACACATATCACGCGACTAACATCATTGTTATGCGGATACTACAGCGGAAAACATTTGGCGAGCAGACTACCAGCACGGTTTATGACGTGCGCGCTTGAAAGGGACAAAAATGTAATTTATTTGTTAAGGTGTAGCGACCAGCTACAGCGGAAAACATTTGGCGAGCAGACTACCAGCACGGTTTATGACGTGCGCGCTTGAAAGGCTATTTTTGAGGAAACCGTTTTTAGCTTATTTAATTTCTAAAAATTCGACAATGCATGTCCGCGTAGAAACTTTCTCCGACGGCCTCAATAGCAAATTGCCGCATCATAAACCAAGGGTTTCCGAAAGGTCAGCCGTACGAGGCCCAGAGGCCCGAACCGGCAGGTCACGAGTACTTGACCTGGAGGAAACTCAGCTGCCCGCCAAGTGACGTCAGGGGAAAAACCTCCCCCGCCAAGTCGCACTGCGGTCCCCGAAAAAGCGCGCCAAGGGCGCAAGGGACACGCAGCGACTTGGGGAAAGAAATTACCTGATTTACCCACACGTCATCCCATCAAATAGACAGGCTTTCCTTTGTAAAGTAAGGCAAATCACCGTCCAAGGGAAGGAGAACATATCGCAAATGCGATATTCCAGGCGGTACACTTCCAATTTTTGTAGCAACATTAGAACTTAGAAATATTTTAATTTAGAAAACCATAACTTAAAATAATGTAAATATGATGAAAATGATAACTACTGTAAGTGTAATGAAAATATAAACTACTTTTTTTTAATTCTTTGCAATGTTAAAAGCTGGCTGGAACTACCCACTGGCCGGAATTGCCCCGCTCTCCCCAATACTTGGTAGAGCAGAAATGTTTGCTCCGTGCTCCACGCCCAAAGATTTCTTGGAAAGTTGTTTAATGTAGGAAAATGAATACTTGACGTTGTTGAAGTCTTGGCGGTTTCGACAGAAACCAATCGTATCCTACAGAATGGAATTGTCGGTAATGCTCAGTTGGCGTTGTTTCGGCCGCTTGAACAGTTTTGCGCTGGCTACTGTACCGTAACGGATAGAGAGACATCAGGGCTATGAGATCGATGTGCAGAGAGTTTTCACGATGTCGGGTCGTCGTTTCGGGGCGTCTTTAATTGGAAGCGGATGGAAGCGGAAGAAACTTGTTACTTCTCGGCTCTGTATGTCGTGAAGTTGCAGTCCGTGGACTATCTCAGTCCATCGGGGAGACGGACTACCTTCGTGTTAAATCGATATCACTGAAACGTTCTCTGAGATAGTTCAAGTTACAAAGAGGCAGGCATGGCGAGAGAGATGTAGGAAACCGAAGAATACACTTCTTGAACAACATACAAATTCATGCCGAGTTCTTGGACGAGACATGTTCCTCCGTTTGAATATTTCACATAGAAATGGAGTCGGTCGTGCACCGCACCGTACCGTTCTGCCGAGCATAATTTTTCGGATTATACAGTTTTCTAGTTCGGCTCGCGTATTCATATGAATAGAAGGTAAAATTTCATTAAAGTGGTTCAGGTCAGTTGATTTAAAAACGCTGATTCAAACGGATGTGCCGCTGGATCATTTTATAGCCGGTTCTTTGACAACCTTTTTTTTTTCCTTCTCTCACCTTTTTCGCTTCCCTTTTCCTCTTTTTTTCTTTCTATCTCTTTTCAACTTTTAATTCTTCTTGTTTGGTGCTTTCAACGCATTCCCAAACGATTATTTCGAGTCGAGTTCAGTGTCTTTAACCTCGTTCCTTTTTCTTTCTCTATTTTAGTTAACGTATCCCCTCTTTTTCTCTCTCTTGTGCTTCTCGCCAGCCATTCAGCTTTTTTTCTTTCGTTCGTTCCCTTAATTGCCTCTTCTACGACAGATTGTCTGAAGCGCGATCGATTTCCTTGACGTTCACCAATGGAGTGATCGTTTGCTCTGAAAATGACACGTTTTTAAATTGAACATATCTTATCACCCAAATTTTCTCACAAAATTTTCAATTCCAAGTTGCGGCAACACCTTGCTCCACTAATTACAGGAATTACCAAATTTAATCCTCCTAACGCCGTATTAATTAAAGTTCAGATACATTCTCGTCATTCGAATATTATTAAATATTTTGTCTCTGTGTTGTGGAACAAGTATAAACAGTAACACCAGAAGCTATTATCGGATACACGTGTTGATGTAAAATTGGTGAACGAATTTTTAGCTATTGGTGTAACAACAATTTTACTCAACAATTGTAATGGATTATTGACTATCGAGAACTTACATATGTATATCTGCTGACTTCTTTGATCATCAGAAAACGACGAAACACGTTAATCAGGTGGATTATACTGATCACAAAATTCCAAAGTTAGCTTTCCAATCAGTCGAGGACTATAATAATGCTTTTCAGAATCCTTGTAATCTGAATCTTTCGTTGGTAGAGGCGTTTCAAATTTTCTAACATCCTTCTTCATCTATGCGGGAGGTTTTGGTATGAAAGAGTGAATGTGAGAGAGTTGGTGTGAATGGCCTGGAAAGGAAGAACGAATGGAAGACTATCGTGCGTGGCGCATTTGTTATGTTTAGACAACATGGGTTGTCAAGCCGATTGCGGCGTGTGTGAGTGTGTGTATGTGGATGCGTACGTTGGAGAAAAGGAAGAAGAGTGTGTTAAGGCGTAAAACTAATTATAAGTAAAACCATTGTGCATATTTCACCTTCTTTGAATGTATAGCGACGATTGCCCCTTTTGTAGTAGGATTAAGAATTTTACCTCGGCCGTGTTAATTTTCATTTACCTTGGCCGAGTCAGGGCAACTAATAAAATATTACCTGCTACGGTTAAGGCATGGGGAAAATCCGACACATGCCACTCGAAGGTACTTGCAGTACCTGAGGGTCACGGCGGCTTCCCCTACCAAATTAAAACCACCAATCAGACATCGTCATTCCCATTTTCACATGTCCGCATTTATTATTTAAGCACGAATTCCTCCAAAGGACGACAGATTCTAAAAAACTATCAGCTATTCAACACAGAAATTATTATCACCAGTCTAACGCGTTTTTTCTAATTCAACAGTTGTAGAATAAATTTAAAGTTTAAGTGTTATGTATACTCGTGACATCATTCTTTCACCACCTTCCAGTATCCAATTTCAACAAATATTCAATCGTCATTAACGTTGACGTTTGAAGTGAGCATACACGAAAGACTCTCTTTCACACTACAAATTGTTAAATTGCTCACGCCTAGACAGAGTGTGAGGTGTGTGTGTGGGAAAAAAAAAAACGGTGGTTAAGCGGTGAAAAGTATAAAAGGAAAGATTATAGGTAAATAGCACCGGCGACGCGTGGGACTACTTTTATTCAAATAAACACAAAAGTAATTAACCAAATCCCACTGTGAGTATATTACTCACAGACAGATTATTTTCTAGGCAGCTAAGTTTCTGTTATACTCGAACGTGTATACATATGTAGATACATGTATGAGGCAAAAAATGAGGTTTTAAGAGGTTTGCATAATATTGATTCGTAATCCATCCGTCGCAGCAGCGAGGCAAGATATAATAGCTATCGGCTTGGTTTTTCCACCATGTTACTATATCCTGAAAGTTGTTTGCAATTTTCATGTCATTCTCGTTCGTTGCTTCAAGTCATAGCACGAGGGAAAACATTTTCCGAGAAGATTGGAACGGAGATGGCTCGACATTGGAGAGGTGAGAGGGTGCAGCGTGTGGTGAAAAGCCATACTACCTTCGTTGGGAAAAGCTTGGAGAAGTTCTTCTCTTTGACACCCGAGTCCAGTGTGCAACTTTTACATTCATCTATATATTTTATCTGTTTGCGCGTACGTGCATGTGTATTTAACCAACACCGCGTGCAACCCTATTGCTCTGTAAAAGGGGACCACGTGTACCCTCGATTTTGTTGCTTTGCAGAGACTTTGATCTTCGTTAATTGTCGCACTCATTTCCTCTCTCCAACTTTTTCAAATATTATTCCTATCTTTTCCTCACAGGATTCTAACCGGCCTTGCTTGTAGTGCTCTATGTATCCTACTCGTTATTAACATTCCTTTTGGGACTGGTCCTTTTAATAGTTTGATGGTACGGAGATATTGATCTTGGCACTACATCGATGATTTCCTTTACTTTTATCGTGAAGACGTTTAACATTTTCTTGTTAATTTTAAAAGAATCTATTTTTACAAAAAGATAAAGCAGGACCTGGTTAGTGGAGGTGGAAGCGTGGCGTGTTGATCGTGAGAGTGTGCAATAAAAGAGCGATAAAATAGGCGGATATAGGATTGGGAGAAGGATAAGTGTATCCTGCACGCCGCGTTCCGGATGCTGAACTCTCGGTCCCACAATTACGCACCAAACTAATATTGGGTAAATTAGTTAAATATCTGTTCGCTGAAACGTTGCGAAAAGAATCTTAGGATGATCGTTAATACCAGATGTTTTTGGAATTATGAATATTTAGTAAATAAAAATTCAGTTATTTACAACACAAATAATTTATTGTAAGATTGACTATTTTTAAACTCTAAACTATTTTTCAATCGCGAGATGTTCTGTTCAAAGTCCTTGTTCTGTTCAGTACGAGATTCTATTTTGTTCTGATTAGATGGAGGGACGCCTTCCACCGAAGTTGGCAATTGCTCCCTCCATCGTCCGTGAAAATTCCCTCCAATTCGTATTTTAGAGAGAACTGCAGAAAAGTGGGACCCAGGATTGTCCAATTAAAAATTGGGGCGGTATCCCGATTGCGCAACGCCTACAGGCCAAGTGTTCGTTCGGTAAACAAGGCCTGCAGGACGTCGCAACAAAGGGTCTCAGTTCGGAAAACCGACCCATAAATCCTAGGTCCCTCTTTTGACTGCGTGTCGGCACCGTTGAGGTGGTCTGGCTGGCAATCCTTCGAGAGAAAGTTGTTATTGTTTTCCAGCCAGACCCAAGTCCGTGAGAAAATATACATCCTTTGAAAATACTTGACTTTCTCAAAAACGGCGATGTCCTGTGTCGACGCAGCGTAAGCCTGAACACATGGCCTTAACAACGATCGCTGATATATTGTTACTCGTACTTATCGTACCGACGACATGACAGGGCGTGAACCACAGGACACGGATACCCTCGAATTTTCCTATCCTTCCCATTGGACAGGACTAATTTGCCACCTTTTTTCCATGTTCCTTAACCTTAGTATTCCCAAGCCTCGAGTCGTCACGCGGAGTCCCAACGGGGGGTTCCTCGAACCCACACTACTTTTTACTCATTTATCCTAAAAGAAATTGTTTCTTGTAAAATGTTTTGTAATATTTGAACATGTGATGCTTTATGAACAATATAGCATATTTTTTGCATTGTATTTATATATATATTTATAAAAAAAAAAAATACTATATGATAGAGAGTGTATACTAACATGAAACTAGTCTGAACTTGAACTTGATTCTTCTCGTGATTCGCTTGATGTTATACATGAACAGTTATATAGAGTTATACATCTTTCCTTCCCAATTAGTTCTGTGATTATTTGTTGTTCTATCGAGGTAAGATGAGCGTTAGGGTCCGCTTCACGCGATCGTCGCCGTACTTTCTTTCTCTTATACAATGTATTTTTTACATATAGCAACGGGGACTTCTGAATATTGAACTTAAATGTGGACACGACAATAAGTAATTTTTTGAGAATTTTTAACACAAGGGAAATAGTCCTAATTTAAGGTTTTCCAACTTGTGGGTTCGAGGAACCCTACGCGCATTCAACAAAGGTCTCAAAGATAACTGCCTGCCTGCTTCATGTCATAAACATCGGCATTTTTTACATATAGCAACGGGGACTTCTGGATATTGAACTTAAATGTGGACACGACAATAAATAATTTTTTGAGAATTTTTAACACAAGGGAAATAGTCCTAATTTAAGGTCTTCCAACTTGTGGGTTCGAGGAACCCCCCCTTTGGGAATGCTAGGGTTAACATACTCCTCTTGACGGATGAACGTGATTAAAAGGACCAGGACACGTGAGACAAGAGAGTATTCAAATTGTAGGTATTATTATTCTGAACATTATCTTGAACAAGACACGCTGCACGAACGCATCGACACTGAATATTTCGTGAACTGAACTACTCGAACATTGCATTTCGTCATTTGTTAGAATAAACATTGCGTCGTGAATAAACATTGTTTTATTTGCTATATAACCGAGCTTCACGGACCTGTAGAGCTGACAGTATTCAACTTCCGTTTCGCTCGAACGTTAGCAAAATCGGATGGTATGTCTTCACTCGTGGTGGTGGAAACTAAGGTTTTCCGCTCGAATGGCGCGGATGGTTGATTGCGAATGTTTGACTCGAGTGACTCGATTGCGACTCGAGGAATATCTTGATTACGATAAACTTGAGAGCGAATGTGTGTCTCGGGCACTTGTGAACGAATTAATGTCTTGGCTCGACTACGAGACACGAATCTCTGTCGAGGAGTGTTCCGCTCGAATGGCGTCGATGAATCTACCGCTTTTTGGGAAGTCTGATTGTTCGCCCGCGTCCGCGACGAGACGCAATTTCGACCGATCACGAAGTATTGTGTGCGGTTCGTGAGGCTCGATCAGACGATCGACCGGCGCCGTACCTCGAGCTTCTGCACTATGCCGGCTTTCGCGAGAGGATGTAGGTTTCTCTACTTTCTCTGAAAGAAAGAATTGTACATGCTTTCACATAATTAAAGCGCCAAAATAACGTATCCTCAGATTCCCAAATTCAAAAAGCCAGGATTTGTGTGTGTTAAGACGCACGTTAATTTCAACAATTCGTTTAGCAATGTAAATTTAAATTAAGAAAATCGTTAATAATGGATTATCAGTACCTATCGTGACATAGGTATCGTTTATTAGTACAAATATAAAGCAGAGAGATAATTAAATGCACCTGTTCTCGACGTATTTTTAAATTCAATTTTCTCGAAAACAAAGCTTCTTATGAAAAAATTTTATTCTACATTGTCGATTCAGTTTTTCCACCTTGTACCACCAGTTACGGGACATCCTGTATATCCTGCAACATGTTGTGGAACGAAAATTGGAAAAGAAAGGGGATAAGGTTACGGTCTTCTTCGTTGACCTAAAGGCGGCATTTGATAAAGTTAATGGAGAGCTCTTATGGAAAATGATGAGCAAAAGGGATATACCAAAGGGGTTAATAGAAAGAATAAAAGAAATCTAGGTATGAGGAAACTAGTAGTGTAGTAACGGTAGGAGAAGAGGTAACAGAGGTGTTTTGGACGTGTGATGGGGTACGGCAAGGATGCGTGCTGAGTCCAACGCTGTTTACCATGTTTATTGCAAACATTGAGGATGAGCTACGAAAGGGACAAGCAGAGGGATTAGTGGTAGGTAGGAGTAAATTCTGTTCATTGTCGCATGCCGATGACATTGTGATAGTTGCCAATAGGGAAGAGGAATTAGAACAACTGATAAAAAGACTGGAAAAGTAGACAAGTCCAAAATAATGATATTTCGAAAGGGAGGAGGCAGAAACAGAAAATGGGTATGGAAATGGAAAGGTAAAGAGATTGAGGTAGTGAAAGAGTTTGTATACTTAGGAGTAAGATTTCAAAGGAATAGCAAATGGGGGAAACATGTAAGAGAAAGAGTGAAGAAAGCACAGGTGGTAATGCGGTAGGTGTGGGGAATAGGCGAAAATTTGTTTTGCAATGATTTCAAACGGAGAATGTTTTTGTTCGATAAATTAACTACAGGAATACTATTATATGGAGTAGAAGTATTTGGCTGGACGGAATGGCAAGAAATAGAAACGGTAAAAACGAAATATACAGGGTGTCCCAGTATTGATGGTACAACCGTGGATGGGGTGATTCTGCATGAGCGGATCTCGACGTTCGCTGTACGGTGGCCAGCATTTTCAACAATTTTTGCATTAATAAAGTAAATCTTGATAATTACAGGCTTTATTATTACTCATAAACTTACGACATATGGTCTATATCGAGATCCGTTCATCCACGACATAGTTGGTGCATGCGTACTCGAAGAAAATTTAAAGTCGATTTTCTCGAAAACGAAGCCTCGAATGAAAAAAATTTATTCCAGATTTTCGACTTATTTTCTCATGTAGAATCACCTCCTCCACGGTTGTACCATCAATACTGGGATACCCTGCATAAAGTGGTGTCTTGGACTGGAGAGAAGTACGCCGAATTATACAGCATTAGTAGAGAAAAGGGATAAATTAAAGATAGTGACAGGTACAAGAGCAATGGTATATGAGGACAGTGTGTGGGGGTTACTGCTTCTTCGGTGCGTGTTCGAGTTTATTCAACCCTCCACGAATGATGTGCGTACTTGTGATGTTTGTTCCTTTTATTTATGTTAGTTGAATGTGCACAATGAGACTACGCTTAGAAACACTTTGTCTGGAAGATTCTAACCCTATTCTTTCTTGTTTTTAACCTGAAAATTGTGGAAAGCCACCTGGAGTGAATCCTCTTTATGCTCTGAAAAAATTTAAGAGACGTTAGTTGTTTTGAAGATAGACATTCGGTGTGAGAACCATGCATGGGCATATTCGTGCAGGAAAAGTTCGGAAAAACCTGCAAAGTGAAACGAATCTGAGGAAGACTAACTCTATTCGGAAATTTTCCTTCTTTTGTAGGCGCGCACGGACTATTACGAGTGTCGAGTTTATTGCACTTTGACGGTTCGGTGTCCGGTACGCCCGGGCCAATAAGGCAAGCAAGCGGGAAATGGATTGTTAACACGTTGCCTGCCAACCACGAGATAACTCGAGTTACGTCTTGTTCGGAGACGCCCGACCATGAGATAATACCGAAAGCATTTTTTTGCCAAAAAACAATTAAAATTAAAGTCATAATAGAAAAATTAATATGTTTCTTTAATTCTATACAATAAATTGAAAAAAAAGATGTTAGCGTCTAGAACAGATTTCTTCAAAGTAGCCTTGGCAGTCAACGTGTTAACGAATGTCTGGGAGAAAAAGAAAACGGAAGAGTAAAAACAAAAAATGAAAGGGAGAAGGAGGATTTTTACCAAAGAAATGGATACAGTCTAATAGGATTAAGACAATTAGAAGAGGGAGCTAGCAGAAGAAAGATAGAGATAATTAAGCGGAGAGGACAAGAGGGCCAAGGGCAGGAGCGATATAACAAAATACAGGAATGTAAATATAACGATAGATATAAATACATTAGAATAGGGATAAGACCAGAATATTTAAATAAAATAGGGGTCACAGGGAGTCGGAAACTGGTAGCAAGAGTAAGATATGGAAATTTGGAGGAATGGAATAAATATTGGTTGATTGAGGGGAAGAGAATGTGTACACTACGTAAGGACGGATGGGGCACGTTGAAAGACCGATGTATTGGAAGAGTGTAGGGAGTTAGAAAGGTGCGAATGTAGGTTAGAAGATGTAGTATCGAGATACACGTATATCAATGAGGAAGCAGTAGGATGGCTGGCTAGGGTGGAGAAGAAGAAATGAAAGAAGGGTACGCGAGGAGGAGAGAAGGATCTGCGGATGTATGTGTGTGAGTTAGGAAAGGAAATGTAAATTATGTTCAAAAAGTTGTTCAGAGTCACCCCAGCAACTCCCCATTTCCGGGTGTTCGAGGAGTTACGGGACACTCTGTATATAAAATTAAATATTCTGGGTTCTATTTTAATCGACGACCACAGTTCAACCTGAGTTTTAATCCCTACGAAATTAATTTAACCACGAGTAAGTAACGAGAACGCTAAAACCTATGTTTCCATTGAAGAATATTGTAAAAACGTATAAATTGTTATATGCAATGTTATAACAAATAGTCGGAAGTATAAATTTATAACAAAATGTGTTAGTGTTGACGATACACTTTCGAGTATAGACGTTAAAGTTCATAGAGTGGTCGGGGGCTACTAGCTAGCCTATGTCCACCCTGTACACACTCAGCCTTCTTGTAACACTTGTATACATTAGAATCAATTAGAATTTCAATACAGTAGACTGAATAACAATTCATTTTAACTAATACCTATTAGAAATTTTGCTTTTAAAACAAATATAAATCATTTTACCAATTACTGGTACTTGCTAGACATTTAATATCAGACTTTAAATATTCTCCTTTCGGTTCTTTTAAATACAATCAAATAATTTCTTCAATTACCGATACTGACTTGGAATACTCCGCTTCGAATAAAATATTTTGAAATTATTTTCAAGGTTTAGGGAAATAAACATTTGAATTTCAGTCATCGTTGTTCTTCAAACTTGTCGAATAGGATATTGAAATGACTTTGAGAGGTTCCTTTTTCGTTACAGCATTACAATCAATATGTACTCTTCTTCCAGCAATTGAAATTAATTTGAAATTTTTCTTTCAATATTTTTCATATATTTTCTCTGATATTGAATTTTGTTTACTAATAATTTACCATCGAAGGAATTTGCATGAATTGCATGTTAAGTAGTTAGTTGATTTATTATTGTATATTATGAGCTGATTTAGAACGAGTGCACTACACTCGTGCACTATGCCCACCCTAAATTAAACCGTCTCAGTAGTTGACCGTAATTAATAATCTATTTTCGGAATTTATACGAGAATTTTTGAATTTTAGTAAATATTAGAGTCAGTGCATCACGTATTGAAATAATAGCTTCATCCCTAGTTCGTTTATTATTGAACATTTTTACGCGTTTAACTTATGCTTCTCCCCAATTCTCGTCGCGTATTTTATTCAAATTTTCTTATATTCTAGAATCGAGAAAGATATGAATTTGTGTTTTTTCTTTTGATTGTTTCAATTTTTCAATTGCATTACGCATTATTGCAATAATTTCTATCGTTACATTTAATTCTAATTGTTTAGCAGCTTTTCTGCTGCTATCGACCCTACATTTTACTGACACTTGTGGAATCGACCCTACATTTTTTTTTTTACGTGGAGGTAGACTGACTCTATGTTATAAACAATTGGCAACCAAACTGTGGCTCTCCCTCTACATTCGACGGATAATGTGTACAGGTATTTAATGTAATTTTTTAGCAATTTGTTTTTGTAATTCATCCAAAGCGATATATTATGAAATTAAATTAATCATTCAATAAGTATTAACATTAGCTTGTTTCCTCGATATGACCATGGTGGTCATCAGTGACTGGAGTGCCTCAAATGTTTAGAATATTTAAAATAAAATAAATGTTGTCTACTAAAAATTTTGAACGTCATAGCTAGCTAGACATTATTTTCAATTGAAAAAAAAAAATTGTAAAGCATAATACTATAATACTATGCTTAAAATGTATTTTCCTGTGGCCGCCTGACAGCAACCTGTAAATCTGGCGCGACAGTGAACGTGTTAATAAGTAAATGTGTTCAGATTATGTTGTGTTTTACGTCATTTTCATCAGTAATATCTCATCAATATGTTAAGAAAAATTTCGGGATAAAAAAACGTAAAATTAAAAAAGTTGGTATTTAAATCGCTTGGTTGCCTCGACTCACGTTTCATGTTTATCTTTTATTCGCTGTTCTTGTCTGCGTTCGGCAAACTACAAAGGCGGGCGCGAAGCTCTAAAACTTAGTCCCTGACTCTACGAGTGTCAGGTTTAGCTTCCTTGCGGTCTGACAGTGTGGAGAATATACTGTACTTACGACTACGGACTACATGTCGTCTTCTTTAACCATTTATAACTTCGTCAATTTTACGAATTCGGAAATATCCTTCGACAGTTATACTTCTGCAAATGTCTACTTTCAGAAAATGTAAAAAAATAAAATCGATTTTTTTGGAAAGTCTAGACTAGAATACACCCTTAACACGTTGACTGCCAAGCTACGATATAACTCGTAGTTGGCAGTTTGCTGGTAGAAGTTACATCCTATTCGGAGACGTCCGACCACGAGATAATTCGAAAGCATTTTTTTGCAAAAAAACAATTAAAATTAAAGTCATAATATAAAAATTAATATGTGTTTGTTTAATTCTATACAATAAATTGAAAAAAAAAATGGCATGTAGAACAGACTTCTTCAAAATAGGCTTGGCAGTCAACGTGTTAAACAAAAAAAAAGGAAACAATTTACTAACAGTTGGTTTCCTTCCATTGTTCGATATCATTATATCGAGACCCTGAAAGAATATTTATCTTAATGAACTTCTTGCGAGTTCGAAGTTTGAAGTACTTCATTGTTTTCCAATAATGTCGGTGAAATATTTTCCCGGAAGAACGAAAAACTCGCACAGGGTGCGCCACAACGGTTTATAGTTCCATTGAATGTTAAAGTACTTAATTGTTTTCTGCAATTAGAAACGAAAAATTCTGGCTATTTGAAACGACCAATGTCGTATATGTATCTATGAGCAATTTAGTATTTTAATTTGCATAACTGCTCGTTACATTCGAAAATCGCAGTCAGTGGTACCTGAAATTGCTATAACACAACCCAGGTTGTAACCGAGAAAAGTAAAACAAAGAATATAATTATTTTACATATATTACGTAATTGAGAAATAGATTGAAATATCAAATCATAAAATTTATTCATATGCATTGATAATTTTATTTTCATTTGATAAAATATTACCATTAAAAATACACATTTTTTCACAACCTTCACGTTGAAGATTGTTATTATCCATGATTCATTTATTAAAAAATGTTGGAGGCTTGGTACACTTACGGATAGTGTTTCAATAGGTAGTATAGGACTCGAAAGGCTATTGAATTATAAATTTGGCAACTGTTATTTTATCCGGAAATAAACGCAGTTACCTAATCAAAATTTTAACTACACAGTGACTGACGCACTCTGGGACTACATGTTTATTATTTACTTATTAATATGCTACTTTGGTGTTCATTTCACTACGAAAATTCTGTTACTTACTGATTTTTTTAGAATATCAGTACGGAATTTTCTTCAGATCTTGATACTTCTGTACCTGAATCATCACTACTTATTCTTATTTTATTCTTTGGAAACTTTGGTTTTAATACACGATTGAATGCACGGTTGGCAATCGATTTGAAATTAATTGCCTTAACAATTCTAAAGTAAGTTAACTGCTACAGAATATTCCGACTACGTAAACGTTATTTCAATCTAATTTTATCAGTAGCTGTATTCCAAATTATTCAATTTCGGATACACGCCTTGTTTTTCATATTGCTGCTACGAGACGCGAGGTTCCGGAATCGGAGCGGCGGGTTGAATCGCCTGGCTTACTGGTTAGAGTACACGTTTTGCAATAGAACACGTAAACAAAATAAATGCAGGTCACTATCTCCTCCACAACACTTATTTTATTCATAACTCGTAGTTTCATGCTATTTTCAATGGGGACAAGCTCCTAAAGTCTTAGAACCTTTTTTAAACATCCTGTACATGTCCTTTATTACCGTGAGTATACGATGCTCTCACGACACTATTTTTATTAATCACGAACGCGATGAGCACCGTTACACTCTGGACAAATTAATGCCGGAAGGGCGATATTCTAACAGTTGTTGTGTGAAGGTGAATCAAAGTAATCCTTTTGAGCTACTTTGTAGACTATTATATGCTTTATGGAAAATGCGTGAAATGTATTGCAGAGCTTGTTCGTTTTGTGATGCCCGGTGTTAGGATGTGCTCGTGATAGTTGCAAATAACTGTCGAGCTTTGTCGATTTTGCACGTTGTTAATGCCCGTGGTTGTGGCGATGAACTTTCGAGCTTTGTGGATGTTGTGCCGTCTAGATACTGGTTCGAAGGACCACCCAAATGATTGGGACTTGTAAAAACTGATCTATGGTATCGCGTGATGTGAGCTGGTTGCTCCTTGGTTCTCCTTGTTCGTGGTGGTTGAACAACTACTCGACGACTCACTCTCCCACCTTGGAAGGGTGGGAGACGGTCGCGAGGGGTGGGCGGAAAGTCCCAAAAATCTGGAATTTCCTCCGGGTGACTAATCGGCAAGCGGACCGTTACATACAGATGTGCCGTTCGGAAATTCGTGGTTTATGGTATGTTCGTAGGCTATTGAGCGCGAGGGACACAAATTACCAAAAATCTAGCAAAGCAATTCTAGCGACCCTCGCAGGATGTAATTAGACCCGTGCAAGCAATAAACGAAAATCCTGAACTCAAAAATAACCGTTCCCGGTCGATCGTGCCATAAACCGTTTCTTTAAACATTATATGGCACTGTAAAGTATACAATTGCTTGTAAAACCATACGTTACTTAATCATTTTCAACCTAGATAAATAATAATCTTCATTAAGAAATTTGAGTACCTAAGTATTAGAAAAACAAGTTGAACCAAGTATAATATTAACGTTGGATTGTAAGGTAATGAATTGGGTGTATGGCGTGTGAAGGAGCGAAAATGATTAGAAGCAACGATGATCATTCGTAGATTGGTTGCACTTTAATAAATCTTTGCACGTCACGGATTCAAATTTGGAAAAGAGCGAATTGCCATAGTTGTAGTTTCCTGCGGCAAAAGAGGGGGAATTTCGCGGTATCGATCGTTGGTATCTCGATTCGCTCGTCACAAAATCCCAGACGTTCGTCAGGATTCGCTGCAGTGTACTGTGACGAAGTTCCACAGATGCAACTCTATTTTTCTGGACTTTTTCATTTATCGTTTACTTTCCTTTGTCAATACGTGCATGCGTAAATATTTTCTATTTGATTAAACATAATCTACTTGCATCGTCGTGTTCTATTAGTCCGGTTCTTTGTTCTCTCCTTTCCGCCATTATTTCAATGTTCTACTGACGCCATAAGTTCGACTAGTTTGGACGTTGAAAGTTGGGACACTTCAAAGTTTTCACGCCTAATCGAACTTAAGGTTCACACCGTTCATTTTGAGTGTTCGAATATTTTTCTATTTGAAACGTAAAAATTGGCTTCAAATTTTCAAAGCCTAAATGTGTTATTCCAGATTTGAAGAAAGGACACGTTGAGAAGAAAGCGTAACTTTTAAAAGGTTCCGTTGAAACGTGGAAATCTTCGTTCTGCAGGGAAATAAACTGGCAATAGGAATATGAAAAAGCATTGAAAATGTCGGATGCTGAAAGTAGTAACGAAATAAATTCAATTGCTAGCGGCTGCAGAATAAGAAAAACTTTTCATGTATAATGTAATTGCAATGTTTAAAAAGGTGCAATTGTGGAGACCTATGTATAGTCGTGCGCTCGTGTAGTGGTTGTGAATGTACATGTGTCTGTATGTGCGGATGGATATTCTTAAAGATGAACAGTGAGTAGCGGGTGAGAGTTCAGGGAGAGAGCTTTTAGAGAGCATAGCAAGCAGAACGAATGTGCACTGAGTTTGGAGTTTCAGACTAGAGTGCAGAAATACTGTTGCTTTCTCGTTCGTTTTATTGTTAGCGTTTAATATTAAATATATTAAGAGAAAAGTAAACGGTGTATTCAGTATGCGTATAAATAGTAGATAAAGATAAAATGGTAACGCAGTAAGCTAAGAATTACTTTTTTTTTGTGGAAATGTAAGTTAAAAATACAGAGTAAACTTAATTTATCAAATTAAATTGCGATTATGCTTTTACCGTATGCAGTATTAAAACTTGTACAAATGGCCACTAATTCAAAGAGTTTCAAATATTGATGAGGCATTTAGTAATTAATTAGTAAATCCTGTATTCCAGCAATATGGTCTAATCCAGCCGAATTACCAATCAGCGGCAAGGAGAATATAATTGCGCGAAATTATGCGTCTCCATAGTTTGTCGATCGTTGAATTTTCGGAATGAGATAAAATTTGACATATATCAGTTTCAATTTTCTGCGATCTGGTATAGATGAGAATACAGGGTGATTCACCTAACTTGGCGACATGCATTGCTCGTAGACTATTCACTGTACGAAATAATGTATGATTAGTTGCAAAGCTTCTCCTGATGGCAACTTGACGTGGGAAAGGGTTTCAACAAAATTGACGTCGATTCACCTTGGTTTTCTCGGTTTATTAATACGACTACGCCGGACTGGTTACACCTATTCTCATTGATGAGAATTCGACAGGGTGTCTCTTGGTGAGACTTCAACTCGTTGTCTCTTGTTGAGACTTCTATTCGAACTGGTGCTAGCTTTCGTGGTCCGTCTCCACGAAAGCTGCGTTCCTCGCCGAATCACCCTGATTGGTGATTTCATGTCTCTTGTTGAGACTTCTATTTTGAACTGGTGCAAGCTTTCGTGGTCCGTCTCCACGAAAACTGCGTTCCTCGCCGAATCACCCTGATTGGTGATTTCCAAAACGATTCTCCGCCAATCAGTTTTTCTCCGATGCATTGATACCCCCTTTCCGTTACGCCCTAAACGCGTTATTTTAGGGAAGGGATGCACAACGACCGAAGAAGTGTTCAGCGAAGGAATGTTTGGGAATCCTATGGAGTCTTCGCGAAGTCGGGGCTTTCTCGCGTAAAGTGGGCCTAGTCACGAAAATATCGAGGTCCACTTGTCCCTTGAACTCTTGGAGACTCCAGGATTTATGGCCTCTCGAGTTCTAGTGACCGAGTGTCGCAGGCAACGCGAAAAAGGACACTATTATCCGTTGGAAACAAAATAGTTGCCTGCGATGTAACCACTTGTGAAGCCATAAATCCGGCTACAGGATTCCCTTAGGTTTGTCCTATTTTACGACTAAACAATGTGTGAAGCAAAACTTGCACGATTTCAAGGGGGACATATGTTACAGTAATTGCTTTTTAATACATAAACTTTTGAAGGTTAGCATGATTTTTTTTTAACATGTTCCGTGCCGCGTGGGTCGCATACGCCCCACTCTGGTCTTTCCGTTCAGGCCATCTGATATTTTGGCCTTTTCCTTCCGCTAACTTAAACTATGCAACTACGGCGATAATTTGTTAAAACAAAAATTTTTCCTTTGCTCTATAGCGTATCTTATACGTTACCTTTTTCTCGATAACAATGATTTTTGCAATCTTATAAATATTGGAAGACATATAGGGGCGAAAAGCAAAACTGTTAGTCTCGACAATGTGGGACGCATACGACCCACGCGGCGTGAACGGAAAGTCACCGAAAATCGGTCCGGCACGGAACGTGTTAACGAAACACCGTATAATTCTTCCGGAAATTAAGAGAGCATTAAAAGCTGAGTAAATAAATATTACGGTGTAATATGTCTAAAATGAGTATTTATTAAGATATTTACGATAGAAGTTCTACTCTATCGAAATCGAATTTACATAAAAACACACAGAAGTATATTTCTCTACCCGTGAATTTGATTTCGATCATCGGTAATCCCTACAGCATTCAGTGCTTTGAAAGTAATTTGTATAGGGCCGTGTTTGGACTCGTTTTAATCGAGAGAGTCTTGTGAAATCATTGACAATACTTTTATGTATATATAATAAAAAATAAGGAAATCTTTATTTTGCATGAATTGCTGCTACATTATTTTCCACTCGTTTTTTCTATGTCCCGTTCACTCTCTCTGTTACACGTTATTACGTAATCCAATTCGTAAATGTTAGAATTTTAGCCAATAGTACAAATATGTGCTCTTTATTTTTTATGTAATGTGAAAAAGGGAGGCCATGAAGGAACAATTATGTTATAGTCAATCAAACCCACATTCCTTACAGACGCCAGTTCTGTATGTACAATACTTTTATCACACTAAAATCACCGATGATAGATATGAATTGGATAATCGAAAGGATATTATTACGGTTATTACAGAGTCAAGGCATAGCGTTACGTGACAGTTGAAAGTAGCTGTGTTAAAAATTGGATAACTATTGTAGCAACCGATGGAAAAATTTTAAGGGACCCAACAGGAATCGAACCTGGGACCTTGGTTTAGCAAGCCGAAGCTTTGAGCACTACGCCAACTACTCCCTCTCTATTCTACCTTGTCGGTTTCCTATTTGGGTATGGAGGCCCCGATACTACACTATTTTATGCTTCTTACATATATCACCTCTCGCGTAGGAAAGCGGGGAAAGTTTTTTTACCTATGTTTATATTGCACCTCTTGCTGGCCTGAGGACTCCAAGAAACCAAACAGTCAGTCTAGTGCCGTCGCCCAACAGAGAAACATCGACCGGCACAAAAGTTTATAATACAGTTCCATTCAATAGTATATTTCACTCCTTAATCTTCATTCAATGTTCATTGTTTATTGACAAGAACACATATATTTGCACAGTTGTTATTATTGTAATAAACAATCTGTTAACACTACGTGTTGTTTTCCGAATACTTCATGAATGATCAGTAATAGTTAGTACATAAACATAGAAGAAGATAATTCTACCGTTCTGTTATGATTTTTTAAACGGTGACTTGTCTCACTTTACCGAGGAAAGCCTATTTTAGGATGATTGAATTAGAGTTCAAATAAACTTAATAACAAATGTATATTTTTACACTTTAACCATTAAAATTATGTAGTATTAGACACAAGAGACGTGTATAGTGTGCGGTTGCGGGTATAATTCAAAGAATGTTTTTTCGGAGGGGTTGTTGTATTTATGTAGAAATTGGAGAGGGTGTGGTTGTAGGAGTGTCTTGACTGCGGATCGTGGTTGGTGAAAAATTTACAAATAGCAGTGAACGAAACGTGAGTGTTGTAGGAAGTGGATTTACTGTAGGAATACGTTTTTACGGGAGGGAATTGTTGAGCGCAGCGATTTATAGCAGGGGACGTGAGGAAGAGGCTGTTTTTCGTTTTTCGTTAACACGTGTCTAAGAATAGATCCTTGTTATAATAGGATCTTCCAAGGGTCTCATATTCGGGAACAATAACATTGTCGCGTCGCGCTCTTTTGTGATGTTCAAAAACTCGCGGTCGCGACTGTTACCCGCCAAATTAATCTTGGATAACTGATTGGATGTCTATTCTACTTGAACGTAGTAGAACGTGGTCGAGCGCAAATGGTGAAGTCTCGATTTCGTTAGACTCTAATGATAGGTTCTGATGTGTCTCCTCGAACGGCTGGAGATGTATGTGTTGTTCACTCGAGAGAATTTTTGCGAATACTGCTCGATCGCCGATTTTTTGTGGAGTCTGAAGTGACTCCCCCGCCAAGTGCAAGAAAGCACGCTGATTGGTTTTTCACGAAAGTACAAATTACCTATCAGCGTGCCCCTTGAGTGTCACCCACCCTTCCATTGCACCCTTAGCGCGCTTTTCCTTGGAAGGAGTGAGGCCCTACCTGCGGGTGCATGGAATCTTCGCTGTCCTTCAGGTGACGCGTCGGAAATTCCCACACGATTTCAGTCACACACACACAGCCAATGCGGTCCTCTCTCTCTCTCCTTCACCCTTGCTCTCACTTCTTCACCCTCGCTCTCACTTTTACTCCCTCAGTATCGATATTTCCCATTGGGTATCGAATTGATTGAATATTGTTCCGTCGCGCAGGTACGGAACGCATGGGGTCTTCGTTGACCGGGTTTATGGCACGCTTGCACGAGAAGGTTATTTTTGAGAACAGAGACGCTTTGTAGCTCCTCGAAAAAATAAGTAATTTCTTACAGAACAATGCCTTTAGAATTTCGACTTTTCCGCGTCCTCAATAACCGAAGACGTGTCATAAACCGGCCGAGGGTTGACCTGGCGGGAATTTCCGACGCGTCACCGAAGGACAGCGAAGATTCCACGCACCCGCAGGTAGGGCCCCACTCCTTCCAAGGAAAAGCGCGCTAAGGGCGCAATGGAAGGGTGGGTGACACTCAAGGGGCACATTGATTGGTAATTTGTGCGTACGTGAAAAACCAATCAGCGTGCCTTCTTGCACTTGGCGGGGGAGTCACGGCGGACTCGAGAAAAATTCGGCAATTGAGAGACATTCGCAAGGAGTCTCTCGTGTGAACAACACATACACACAGTCTCCAACCGTTCGAGGTGACACCCGTAGTGTTCGAGTCGCGATCGATCACTCGAGTCTAAAACAAAGTCGTCAATGGTTCGTGACGCATTCTAAATTTGCTAACGTTCGAGCAAAGTAAATTTTTGAACTAGTTACCCAAGATTAATTTGGCGGGTAACAGTCGTGAGCGCGAACACTTTGAAAAATTAAAGGAGAACGCGACGCGACAAATATCATCAATAGTATCAGTATCGATCCTATCATTAAGTATGTATAATAAGTGTAGTGTATGCGTGTGCATGTACATACATGCGTGTGCCCGTCCGAGGCGTGGAATAGAGGAACAATGTTGTTAGAGGTTGCTAAGGACGGAAGAAGAGCCTCGAGTCGTTCTGGAACTGCGTACGGCGCAGTTTGTTTGTATTTCCTCCGTTTAATAAATTACCCTTGCATACAGTAGTTGAATAAATGCAGTGAACTAATTATTATTAATTTTTTGCATGACGAGACAGGATAAAGAAGTTCCGTATAGACAGTACTTCCGGCATGCATTGAAGTTAATTAAAATAGTTATGGGGATGTTTTATTTATTATTCAGACTGCAAAATTTTTACTCCTGGGTGAAATAATTTAACCGAAGAACATCCTTGCACAGATCTGATCTTAAAGAGATTGAAGGAAGCTTCGGGCTTAAGCCTTAGACAATATTTTAGCTTACCATCTCAAACCTCGTTTCTCCCAATCGGTGTCAGTCATGATCACCAGCTTACGCTTTTGTGTTTTGTTACAGCCGAAACCGAAGACAGGACGCCAGAAGCGCCACGAGGAGGTGAGGTGAGTGACATTTAAACCGAATAACCCTTCCGATTTTGCGCATACCGCATATTGAATGCACAATCTACTTATAGACGAGTAGAAATTCTATCAAGCTTTTTCACCTGGTCTAGGATTGGCAAATCCCGTCTGACCGTGTGCCTATAAAGATAATTATGCAGTAGATATCCTACTTCAACACGATGCTCTCTTCAATTTTCTTCAAATCTAAACTCTAGTAAATGACTAATTTTCGCGTGTTGGATTATTTCTAAGAAAACCCTGCAGAAATAATCGAGTGAGGACAAAAATGTCTCGGCGTTCTTTTAGAGACATGATACGGGAACCTGCGGCTCTTAAATGTTTAATAAAAGTCTGCTGTTGCCACCACAGAACCGACAGTTACCCCCCAAAAAATAGCTATAACGAGTCGGTAAAGTAAATGTTCCGTGTAACCCTTACAATTCTAAAGAATTCTTCGTGGTTGTAAATCACGAAGCACTGGACTCGATAATGTTTACACGAAATGAACTTCGTCTCAAACTAATGAGGCAAAGGGGTTCTTAATTGAATGACAATGCACTGTTGGTTTTATTAATATATTTAATAACAAATATTAACTGGTTCAATGTGGTCGAGGTATGTGTCAGTGCTTGACTGCGATGGTGTGACTGGCTTTCGTAAACAAAAATGTTGTCCTGGGACTAATCCTTGACGTTCGATCCTTAAGGATCGTCCTCCCCGAGCCACGAATATTCCGCCCACTCCGGAATTTCCGGGATGATGGAATGGGGCATGATCGCGACCGGGGACTCGGGCCCACGTGGCAATTGGTCCTAACGGGATTTTGAATTTTCGTGTTGCGAGTGTGGCTTTACGACAAGTCATTAGCTATTGAGGGAAACGGATGGGCACCAGAAGGGCGTGTGGCGAGCGAAACGTAAAGGTTGAATAACCATAAACACCTTCTGGGCCTCGTCCTCGAGAAGGATGTTAATAAAGCGATTAGAAAAAAGGGAGGCACTCAAAAATAGCTTGGACTGATCGTACGTGTCATAAAGCCGAAAGGATAATGGTTTAAGCTTATTGGAGAGGCGTCCATTGTCACGTTCGGTACCGAACAGTAAATGTTTCGACGCGATTCTTAAATTTAAAATTTAAACTTAAATTAAAATTGTGGCTCCCTAAATTTTATTTTTTGTACGTTATTTTGTTGAAATGGCTCTTCGGCTCCGAAAGGTTCCCGACCCCTGTTTTAAGTAAAGACACTAGGACTTCCACCAGACGTGTCAATAGGATAAACAGTTCGTAGGTATAAGCGGACCCCAGCTTTCTCATTTTGGGTGTCCAGAGACAGTTCCGTAGATCATTTCAAACAGTAAAGACGTTTCTTCAGAGTCGTAGAATAAATTGAATATTAGCAGTTGTACAAAGAGAATTTTATTTCAATCACCCATTTCCAATATCG
This sequence comes from Habropoda laboriosa, assembly GCF_001263275.1. NCBI lineage: Eukaryota > Metazoa > Arthropoda > Insecta > Hymenoptera > Apidae > Habropoda > Habropoda laboriosa. The sequence continues at coordinate 279,548 of NW_017100969.1, forward strand.
TGTCTTTTAAATTTACACGAACAAGAAGTTACATTTATTTTAAAATTTACACAAATCTCTTTTATCTATTACTTTTTTCGCAACAGTAACAAAATTTCTTTTGAAGTATACATGGTTCGGTAAGCGATTATCAAAATCGATGCTATGTAACGCGTTAATTGCAGATCAACCGACTCGAATCAAGTTTTGCATTTGGGTCAATTGGGTGTGCAAGCGTGAAGTCAGTGTGTATTCGTGCAAGCTTTTGATGCTGCATCGAAAGGGGTGGTCTGCGTTTAAACTTTGCAAAATATAGAAGAGAAACGCGAACATTGAAAGTTCACAACACAACACACGAAATATGGAAGTACCGGTTCTACTTATGCCACTGCATTCGTATTTCGGTGTCTTAAACACGTGTGTTTATTTATTCTTGTCACTTTGTACGTTTAAATCTGGCACGGTTTGACAGATCTGCTCATCCGCACAGAAGAAATGCTTTAATTTCTTCGCCAATACTTCTGTTCCTACTACATACGGCAGTCTTTGAAAAAGGCAGGCATTGCTTTTCTTTGTATACTGTAGGAAAAAAGTATAAAATGGAGCTATGCCGCAAAATGTTGAAAAATAAGATTTTTATTAATTCTGACATCTCTCGGTGTCTAGTATGATCCCTTAATTTATAACTACGTAGTAAAATTCCTGCCTGTACTATGATTGTGCATATGAATGATTGTTTTCTCTATGTGTTATAATTTCTGTGCAAGAAAGAGCTGTGCCACACAGAATGTTTGCCTAATGTTCCTAATTATTGCACGTACATGCGATTTTGTAAGGAATCGTGAAAAAAACGAAAGAATGATTTGTGTTCTAGAAAGATCTATTGCGAATCGCGACTCAATCATTAGCTTACGACATTCTGGGTCTCATCGATGAACCTTCAGAATTTCCCGATACACTTTAATACAAGTAATATCTCGAGAACTAATAATTTTTTTGCCATGGTACCCTAATAATTTTTTACGTAGAATGAACAGAGGAATCGATCTGTGTAACAAAAAATTGGCATTTCCATTTAAAGGAATGATGCAATTGTTAATTGAACATGCACTGTTGCACTTAAAAACAATTTAAGGGCCTACAAATGTAGTGCTCTTCGAGCCATTTATCTTTCTCCTTTGGCATTTTATCGTACATGCATTAATAACGGAGTTATGACCTGAAACAATTGCGTGGTCCACCCTGTATATTTATAGAACAGATATTCTTTAATATAGAATATGTAGAATTGAAATATTTAAAACTTTTCACTTATATTCTTAATCACGATGACATCAATTTTGAGAAATATTTTAAATATATGTATTCTTCGCTACAAGCTTCTGATAAATTACTCGAATGTAACCATTTTCCCCACATTGTCCTCAAATAGTGCCTCTCTTCTCACACTGTCCACCAAGCGGTGTCTCTCCCTCCATATTCGATGGACAATGTGTACAGATATTTAATGTATTTTGCTCGCAATTCGGTTTTGTAATTCATCCAAAGTGATACATGTATTATGAAATGAAATTAATCACTCGATAAGTGTTGTTCAAATTATATCATGTTTGATTTCATTTTCATTACAAAAATCTTACCAATATGTTAAAAAAGTTTTCAGATAAAAAAAAGTAAAATTAAAAAATTTGTATTTGGAGCCATGAAATCTCGTCAAAAAAATCGGGTCACGTAGTGCTACACTCTTGACTGACTGCGAGCAAGATAACATAGGCGCAGGAATAACGCAGGCCAAGGCGTAGGACCATGTGTATCGGCACTGTGAAAATCGAAACTGGTGGACACTGTGGGAGACTTTACTGTACATGTATATTTTCAGTAAATCTATCCCTTGCGTTTGCGAATACGCGTTGCTTCAAAATTAAAGCGCTACGAACTGTCATGTTCTGTTCAACCATGAACATGACATATATTTTAGTGAAATTTTGGGAAATGGAATGAAATAAAATGAATTTAATGAATTCTTTTTCATAGGAAAAAGTAGATAAACTATTATAAAATAACCTTGTAATTTTTTAAATATCCACACACACAAGAGCTTTAACTTCGAATAAACTACTTCTGTAGGAGTACCGAGTAATACATTTTTAAATGTATCTGTTTTACGTTTGTACCATTATGCGACGCAATTGAAGCTAAAAGTAGCTTTTGCGTAGAAATATCTGTGTTTGGTAAAAATTTGAGGTGGGTGAGGAACGTCGTTACCCTGTTTTCACCTCAATTTATTAAAGTATAAGTGTACGGTCGGCGTACAATTGGTCCAGAAAATACAATCGTTTACTTTGCTAATTGTCCCGGCGGCAGCGGTTCGGCGGGTACGTCGCGATGGTCGGTAAAGGAAAAACTGTCCGGAGGTGTAGGCGTACTGGGTTTTTATATTGTTAGGACAGGGAGACAGGAGTAGCGATAGATAAAGGTAGAAGTGGAGAAAGTGGTGGAAATGGAAAATTCGTAGAAAGCGGGCCGTTCGTCCTCGTGCGAACCTGGATGCCACATGTGCGCTTCTTAGGCCACTCGAGGACGAAGGCAAGTCTTAACCCGGGGAGAGACAAAAGAACGGAAACTAAAATCTGAAGGAGTTGGAAAAGAGAAGGTTCGCGTGGAAGAATAGAACGAGGTTCGGTAAGGGTTTGTTGACGACGACGTACCCGCCACAAATTTAATTTTAATTTACTTGAATTTTAAAAAACGAGAGTCTTTTATTTATTACAAGACGCAAACGACGAATTTTTATCATCTGGCCGGATGTGTTAATTCCCAATTCTTTTCCTGTTTGCACGCAGGATCTCTTTCTCAGTATCAGTGTGTCAGTCGAACCTTGATGAAGTGAGCTGCAATGCTTACGAAATGTCAGAATATTCCTTCCATAAAGACACGACTTACGCCCGGAAGCCTGAACAGAAATAGATGTGTGATACCGGGCCGCGGAAGCCTCAAATCTCAGATTTCAGTTGTAACGCTAATAAAACCGAAGCGAGCGAAACCTGAAAGAACATTTGCCATTTCCAGCTTATTCGCGTCCAGAATTGGTACATTTGCGATCTTAGAGCGCGGTTGAACGAGGTTGTATTCACACAACCTGGATTTTTTGTAGACGGGGGATTGCTTAGGTTGTAGACTGTATATTTGATTAAACCTTGGACACGTGTCTATTAAAAGGTGTCCCTTCGGAAAAATATACGCGGTTTATTCTGAGAGTTGTTGTACAACAATATCGCGTCCGTCAGACAAATCGCGATTGCAGCTGTTTCCCAGGCGATTCTTGCAGTACTCGACGTTGGTAGCGAGCTACCTTTCCTTGCAAGCGGATGGAGAACCAGCTACTCTCACGGAAGCCTCCCTTTCCACCCTCTTCAGGAAAGCTTGCGATGACAAGGTGGGGTTGAAATTTGGCACGAAACTGAAGGAATTGGCCTTTCCGTTGTCTAATGTCTCAATGGGTCATGCGGTGTCTTTTCCCGCGAGAAAGCACAACTTTCACCAAGTGGTTGCCACATGGTTTATGACCCACTATTCGCTATTGATCGTCGCATAATTAGAACCTTCGAGTGCTGCGACCCTCTGGTTCTAACGTACCAGCAAGGCTTTGTAATCTTCCTGTTGGGTGATAGTCAAAAATAGCGTGATTCACCTTGACGGGGTTATAAATTTGAGGCCTCAGTTGATGTTCCTGAACACAGCTAAGACATCGCCACCACCTCTTCAAGGTAACGCGCGCAAAGATCGCATGAGAAGCTACGATGTCCCTTAGGCACGCTGATTGGCGATTAGGTATTTTTAAGAATAACTAATCAACGTGCATTAGAAGAAACGAGAACCGAGATGATCAGTGGTCAGAGCGGAAATCAGTTTGAGTAGTAAGTAGGTTAGACAGAACAGTTCAAAAGCAACAGTGTACGAAATCAGAACGTTTAGCAAGCAATCTGTGCACAACAGTTAGAATCTAGCAATCAGACTAGTTTCGGATTGTTGAAGCAAAATGTTTTATGTGTACTGCGTGGAAAACTTGACATCCTAAAATATTGGAAGAAGCGAGTTCTTCTTCACGGTACGTTTATGACACGTCCGCTAAATATGGTTTGGGGATGCCTGCGAACACCCCAGGTATAAATGTGCACACTGTCATCACGTTTTGTAGGCAGTTCTAATTGTGCGCCCGTCTTGTGAACATCGTGTAAGATATAATTATTTACCTACCTTACTCCACACGAGTCACTTATTTAATATAACCCCTCAACACGGATATTGTCAGAAATGTTTAGTCTTTTTTTGTACACACAGTTTAGAGTTACGTTTATGAATAAATTGAGCTAACCCTTTCGTTACTATTAGCGTCTATAGGCGTTTTGAAAATTTCGAGCCTTTTGGCGCACTTCCACCTTAATTTAATACTTAACCCTTTGCACTCCAATGGCGCTGTTATGGCGACATGCGTAATTACTTTGGAGAACTTCAAAATTGTAAAATTCAGGTCTTTTTTACATTATTAAAATAATGTAAATTAAAAATCTTTTTTTTTTTTTCAAAACAAACCCTTCTGTTTTCAAAAGTTTCACTGCAAAAGTATGCCGAAGTTGCTGATTAATCTTACCAAAAAATGCTTGGAGTACAAAGGGTTAATTTTATCCTTTACACACTTCCAATTAAATTTAATTAACTGAATTTGAAAACGATACGACCAAAATAAAAACCGACGTGGTTAAAAATTTACCGTCAGTCACCGACGTTGCGCATTAAAATCTGCCGTACCGAAAGGGTTAAGCACAAAATACGTTCAGAATCAGTTTTGGGTGGTTGTTCGAGGGAGAGAGAACTTAGGCGATACAGTGCAATATCCAACGCCTGAAATGATAATCAGTACATATCGTACAGGTCTCCAACGTCGTATAATAAATCCTTTTTTAATGGTATATATGTAAATAGACAATAATTATGACGTGCACAAAGGTCTATTGATCTTTACACGTGCAAACGATCGGCTTAATTTTGCCGCTAGCCGGTACAATTGATCATTTGAAAATTCAGTTTGCCACCGTATCCCTTGTGAATGTTACATCTGGATTAGTTCGGCTGACCTTGATCCGATGTCATCTTTCTATTGCGAGCATATTGGCAGACGCTATTACACGATATTGCACGAGCTGAATTGAGGGTCGATTGAATTAACTAAAGAACTTACATTGCTGTCGAAATTTCAAGCAAGGCCACTTGCCAGTTTGTTTCAAGATCTGTACGCTAACTTGGTTCGCTTATACAAATTTCTGTGCGAAAATTTCTCGTGTCTTACCTCGTTCGAATGAAAGTCATTTATCTAGAGGTTAATTGTCCATCCTATACAGAATCGAACTTGCGAAATCTAATTAGAAATTGTGAATTATTTTAATAATTGCGTGTCAATCTGAAACTTTTTTAATTAACTCAGATCTTTAACTTTCAATTAGAGTAGGTTGAAAAGTGCCCTAACTAGAAAATACTCTATGTCCTGATGGAAAAATGATTGTTAATCAATTCTGAAACGAGAATAGGAAATGTCTTAGAACGACGATCTCAATGTTTAGCCATAGTTACTTCTTCAACCATAGTTTAAGATACCCTAAAAAATTATGTTCAGTTTTACATTTTCCAAACGTTTCTGGTGTTCAACATATTGGTTAGTGGCAGATGCGCTTTGAATCAATAGACAATCTGAAAATTGTTTCAACACAAAGTTTAAAAAAATGCAAGCATAAACACTTCAATAGAGCTCATCCAGTCAATCTTCTCTGGATAGAATCCGGTCGATCCTCTTTTTCTTTACTCGTTACAATCTTTTACCCACTATTTTCGTTTCCAAAAGGCCACCATTTCCTTCCTTCACAGCTTTACTACTGTTATTCATAATTTCAAATTAACAAATCCTTGAGAATTATGACCTATTTCTCACGTTGCCTAATTAATGTTCTACTTATTACATCGCCGTTATTATACAGGCTGGACCACCTCAATTATTCTCATTATTATCATAGTAGACCGCTTCAGCTTCTTTTGGTCATAGAGAATACGGTTTCATCATACGGCTTTTTTAAAATAAGTTTTCAGGGTCACGTTTAATGTTTCACCAGCCAGCTAATAGGTAAAAGAAAACTACAGGGTTATGCATAAACAAAGTGAACATGGCCTTGAGAACTTATTTTAAAAAAAGACAGAAAATATCTGAGATCATTGCCTTGAAGGTCCCTTGAAATCGTATCATCTGTGACAAAAAAGTTTTGATCAGTATACTAATAGCGAAAATAATTGAGGTGGTTAACGTTATGTGGTTCAACCTGTATATTTCATAATTTCTTCTAAATAAGAGAGGTTTAATTAACACAGTACACCACTTAACACCTACCACACTATACTTTCTATCTTAAATGTGGTTAAAACATAAATCGAACCACAAGTTTATATAATTCACACTATCCCGATATAACTAGTCGCTACGGGATTAAATTTTCGTGAACGCATCGATTATTCGAAAGACTGTTTAGACGATTATAGAATATACTGACAACGTTTGGCCGTTAAAACCTGGGATACCCTGTATATACAGCAACACGTTATAGCACGAGACTTCTTGTATCAAATAGTAACGCGAATAAGAAGACTTCTTGTAACGAACAATAACGCGAAACATATCGCGTCAAAATAGAAACAGTCAAATCACGAAAATCACGACAAAAGCACATTATTTCAAACAGATTATCGGTAAACGATCCGATAATCAGCGCCTCAAGTGACCGTCGCGATCGAGGGTAAGCGGGATTTACGACCCCGCAAAATTCGAATAGAATCGCGGAATCTTGGACGCAACAACTACGTATTACCAGTACTTACAAAGGATTCTCTTATACAAACCGTGTTGTGACAAAAGTAGAACGGGATTTGATAACGACTGAAAGAGTAAGAAATTATTTATGACAAGCAACTTTGTCTATAGCAGCTGAGCAGCTGAATTCTCCACTTAATTATATCTGTCATGGCTTGCGTTTGATCTTTCGATCGTTCAAGCGTTGCCGGTTTTTGCACGTGTGTGCCGACCAATGGTCTAAGGCTACGAAGGACCTGTTTCTTGATTGAAACACTAAGTTTTTATTTTGAGTTCTATTTTCTACAACTAATTCAAGATATAAATTCTATTGCGAAGTGAGAGGTGTTTCATTTGCGAGTGGCCAAGTGTTTCTCCCGCGAGTTGCTAAATGTTTCTGCTGGAGTCTCTGCGGTTTCCCTCGAAGAAGACTCCTATTTTCCTAAAAACACCCTGATTGATGATTTTTCCTTTTCTAGATCACCAATCAGTTTACTCCGGTGCATCGCAACCTCCCTCCATTTCGCCCTTAGCGCGTTATCTTAGGATGGGGTGAACAACGACCGGAGAAAGTGTTCGGTGGATGGATGCGTGGGAAAATCATGTGGAATCTCCGCTTTTCTAGACTATGTTAAAGTCAAGTGGCTCATCGACGTTGGCAAAAGTCGCGGGCCACTTTTCTATTTTTCCCTTCGGAGACTCCAGGATTTATGGCAGGGGCTGGTCCTAGAGACTAAGTGTCGCAGGCAACGCAATAAACACTTGTGGTGTTTTGAGGAAACGATATTTGCCTGCGACGGCGACCACTTGACTCGCTGCCATAAATCCGGCTACAGGATACGCCTTAACACTTATACTACTCAGATCTTAACGACACTCCCATCACAGCAAGTACGGAGGTGCTGACTCAGCTGCACGGCCCTTACTGTTTTGGGAAGGTGTCTAGCGTAAAACGCCAAGTGAAGGTGCGGACATAGCCGCACGGCTTGAATTATACGCACACTCGGCTCTATGAGTCTATGCCGCGGACGCGACGCACTGGGCGAAAATACCAATTGCATAAATTGGTACGCGAGTACTATAGCCCGGTGATATCCGATCGTTGGCCAATCCGGATCGAGGCAGATCTCGATCCAGGGCTTCAGTGCAACGGCATCACCTGGAAGCTGATACCTCTCGACCTCGGGCAAACCAGACTCAACACATCCGAGTACAGTAAATTCTCCACAAGTGTCAGACAGTTTGGATTCTACAAGTGTCAGTACAGATGGTCCGACGCCTAGGTCTGCGTCATTGCTGCGCCTATGTTATCTCACTCGTTGTCAGTCAAGCGTGTAACGCTACACTACTCACAATCAGTTTCTTTTAGGAGATTTCACGGCTCGACAATTCATAATAGAAAAATATAATTTCTTTAATTTTACTTTTTTTCATCTGAATTTTTTTTTAATATGTTGGTGAGATTTTTCTGATGAAATTGATATCAAACACGATATAATTTGAACAACATTTACTTATTAACACGTTCACTGTCGCGCCAGATTTACAGGTTGCTGTCAGGCAGCCACAAGAAAATACATTTTAAGCATAGGATTATATTATGCTTTACATTTTTTTTTTTTCAATTGAAAATAATGTCCAGCTAGCTATGACGTTCAAAATTTTAAGTTGACAACATTTATTTTATTTTAATTATTCTAAACATTTGAGGCACTCCAGTCACTGATGACCACCATGGCCATATCGAGGAAACAATCTAACGTTAAAACTTATTGAGTGATTAATTTAATTTCATAATATATCGCTTTAGCAAGCCACCGTTTGGTTGCCAATTGTTTATCACATAGACTCGGCCTACCTCCACGTAAAAAAAAAAAAAAAATGTAGGGTCGACTCCACAAGTGTCAGTAAAATGTAG
>NW_017100969.1:288442-294249 GCF_001263275.1 Habropoda laboriosa
TACTTTGTCCAGTTTGGTGGAGAATATCGTTTAAATGCAATCGAAGTTTACCTGTGTTTTCTGAATTTCAAAAATTCAGGCAGAATTGTAAATATTATACTGTCTCGCAACGTAAATTTAGAATATAGAAAACGTGTAATGTAATTTATTTCATGGTATTGTAACAAGCAAACGTTGAATACATTCCTAATTCGTATTAAAAAAAATATTTAACACAATAATTTCAGCTTTATTATGATTATTCTTGATAAATGACCACAGGTCAACTGTATAAAAACAATTATTTAACGTAATTTTACCTTCACTATGGCTATTTTTAATCTACGACCACAGGTCAACCTGATTTCTAATCCTTACGAACTTTAAATTCAGTCTAAACTGAGAAAATATATAATACAATTTATTTCACGGTATTGCAACAAATAAACGTTGAATCAATATTTAATTCGTATAAAAACAATTATTTAACGTAATAATTTTACCTTCACTATGGCTATTTTTAATCTACGACCACAGGTCAACCTGATTTTTAATCCCTACGAAATTAATTTAACCACGAGTAAGTAACGAGAACGCTATAACCTATGTTTCCATTGAAAAATATTGTACAAACGTATAAACGTATGCAATGTTATAACAAATTGTCGGAAGTATAAATTTATAACAAAATCGTGAAAATTAATAAATTATACCGTGTTACGATAACGGAAATCACCCGCGAAAATTTCCCGCCTGACCTAACTGACGATTTTGCTAATGACTTTGGGGAGAGGGTACCGAGGGTATATAAGGACCCGCCGATTTTCACGGTTTTTCCTCTGTTAATTATGTGTTTATAAATCATTTCAAACTAAAGCAGCACCATGCCCACCCTTAATTAAACCGTCTCAGTAGTTTACCGTAATTAATAATCTATTTTCGGAATTTATACGAGAATTTTTGAATTTTAGTAAATACTAGAGTCAGTGTCCACCCTGTACACACTCAGCCTTCTTGTAACACTTGTATACATTAGAATCAATTAGAATTTCAATACAATAGACTGAATAACAATTCATTTTAACTAATACCTATTAGAAATTTTCCTTTTAAAACAAATATAAATCATTTTACCAATTACTGGTACTTGCTAGACATTTAATATCAGACTTTAAATATTCTCCTTTCGGTTCTTTTAAATACAATCAAATAATTTCTTCAATTATCGATACTGACTTGGAATACTCCGCTTCGAATAAAATATTTCGAAATTATTTTGAAGGTTTAGGGAAATAAACATTTGAATTTTAGTCATCGTTGTTCTTCAGACTTGTCGAATAGGATATTGAAATTACTTTGAGAGGTTGCTTTTTCGTAATAGCAATTGAAATTAATTTGAAATTTTTCTTTCAGTATCCTTGTGGAACTTGTAACGAATGCTGCTCCTAATTCTTAACACTTGCTGTAAAATTATTAGTTTTTGCATTTTAACAAAGTGAATTAATATTCCTAATTCTTATAAAATTATTAATAAACGTGAAATATTCTTGTAACGGTAATCTTATGAGAAATACTCGTATAATTAATTCTGAAATTTTTGCTTACATGTTATAACAATTGTAACGTTTACGTTTTGCTGTTTCGCAGTGTTTTCTCTGTGAATTCTATGTTTCGAATTTATTTCAAGCTAAAGTAACGTCTGTGTACTGCAGTTCAACCTAATTTACTTAAATTCGAATTACGATACAGTATATTTACAATTCTACCTGAATTTTCGAAATTATAAACATCACCAGTAAACTTCCATTGCATGTAAACAATATTCTCCACTAATCGGTAATTATAAAGTAATTATAAAGCAATTATAAAGTAATTACCGAAAAATATACACTTACATTCTCATGTTGGATCATTTACCTCTCTTCTTCTCGTCTGTTCACACATTCTCTCTAACTCTCCCAATTTCGTTATCCAATCGTTCCTATTTACTCTCATTTTCAAATTTCACACGTTATTCGCTATTATCCTCCCTTAACAAACCAACAAATCCCAGCACAATTAAAACAAAAATAATACACTACCAGCTTTTAAAACAAATATAAATCATTTTACCAATTACTGGTACTTGCTAGACATTTAATATCAGACTTTAAATATTCTGCTTTCGGTTCTTTTAAATACAATCAAATGATTTCTTCAATTATCGATACTGACTTGGAATACTCCGCTTCGAATAAAATATTTCGAAATTATTTTGAAGGTTTAGGGAAATAAACATTTGAATTTTAGTCATCGTTGTTCTTCAGACCTGTCGAATAGGTTGCTTTTTCGTTACAGCATTACAATCAATATGTACTCTTCTTCTAGCAATTGAAATTAATTTGAAATTTTTCTTTCAGTATTTTTCATATATTTTCTCTGATTTTGAATTTATTTTATGACTTGCTATTTTGTTTACTAATAATTTACCATCCAAGGAATTTGCATGAATTGCATGTTAAGTAGTTAGTTGATTTATTATTGTATATTGTGAGCTGATTTGGAACGAGTGCACTACACTCGTGCACTATGCCCACCCTAAATTAAACCGTCTCAGTAGTTTACCGTAATTAATAATCTATTTTCGGAATTTATACGAGAATTTTTGAATTTTAGTAAATACTAGAGTCAGTGCATCGCGTATTGAAATAATAGCTTCATCCCTAGTTCGTTTATTATTGAATATTTTTACGCGTTTAACTTATGCTTCTCCCCAATTCTCGTCGCGTATTTTATTCAAATTTTCTTATATTCTAGAATCGAGAAAGATATGAATTTGCGTTTTTTCTTTTGATTGTTTCAAGTTTTCAATTGCATTACGCATTATTGCAATAATTTCTATGGTTACATTTAATTCTAATTGTTCAGCAGCTTTTCTGTTGCTATCGACCCTACATTTTACTGACACTTGTCGAATCGACCCTACTTTTGTTTAAAATAACGCGGAGACATTTTTGTCCTCACTTGATTACTTACATAGGGTGCTGTTAAAAATAATCCAACAGTATCTAACGGGATAAATGAACTCTTTCAAGCGAAGAAGCTACGTCTCTTTTATACTCTACACTAGTTGACGCTATTGTGCAAATTCTAGAGTTTCAACTCGATCTTCATCACCAAGAAAGCCTGGCGTAAGCTAACACCGCTAAACGACACACCCTTCTTAGCACGCTCTTCTGTACCAATTCCGATAAAATACAATACCAAAATCGAAAAAATCGATGAAGTTCAGTTTTTCGAACACATTCCACATGCGAATCATTAACACACACAGTGTAATACAGGATGTTTCACCTAACTTGAGCATCTTAAATATCTCGCTTATTTTTTAGGATGAGAAAATCTTATGATTTAATTTAGGTCACTTTTTTTTTTTTTATTTCAAGGTTGTCGAAGTTTTTTTTAAATGGAACTACATATTTTCATGATTGCGACACGATAGCTGAGATCAAGATGAATCCAACGACCTACAATACTGTGAGTTCCACGTGACCTTGAGTACAAAAAATTTACAAAAATTAGGCAATTGATGGATATAGTGAAATAACTACATATAATAGAAAGATTCATGCGAGAAAATTTATTTTAACAATGATACATCCCAAAGTGATAATTCCTGATTTTGATGAAACTTTGCAGTAAGGTAGTCCTCCAAAAAATACTCAACACAATTTTTTTTCATCTGCCACCGCAGACACTGATAGAGAAACGATCACTCTCTAATTGTAAGTTGAGTGTGGTAAACATATTTTGTTTAATATCCTGAATAAATAAATTAGAAATAGAGAAGTAGTTTAAATTTGGTGGTTTCGTAGTTTCAGATGAGAAAGTCAACTATAATACATAAGCAAATTTATGGAAAGTTCAGTTGTTTAAGTAATATATTAAAAATTTCGCTTCGTAAATTAATTTGGATTTACAATACAGGAGTTTTGTTACGTTATTTATGAGTAAACTATTGTTCAAAATCCCTTGTTTATTCGACTCCCATTAATCCAAATGCCCAAGCTCGGAAAGTGTTTTATAAATGCAGAAACTCTGCGTTTCTGCAGTTCGTATGCCTTAATAGTGCCTTGCTCGGTGCTTTGCTTCTACACACTCGATAAGGATTGACGTGTCGTAAATCAACGACGTGGTGTACGGGTAATTAACCCAAGTTCGAACCACTTATCGCACTCGAGTCTAACTCTCCGCTAAGACGCTGTACCACCACCGTAAGGACAGACTCTATAGGGTGGGCATGAAGTATAATGAAAATGCGTGTTGCTGGGTTCAGCGATGTATCCACACGGTAGTCCGGTGAAGTCTTTATTGATACAAGTCTTTGCTCTGGAGGTTCGCGCTTGACTGACCTCCTGCCGTCTCGCCTTTTTCCAACTAACTTTCATTGCTTTGTTAGTTTTCCTGATTGGCTAACCCGTCGCGTCGATGTTAGTCAACCAGGTAATTTCTTTACAAGTCGCTGCGTGTCCCTTGCGCCCTTGGCGCGCTTTTTCCGGGACCGCGGTGCGACTTGGCGGGGGGTGTATTCCACATTGGAGATTTGGTAACACGGCGGAATTTCCTCCAGGCCAGGTACTCGTAACGTGTCCGGTCGTGGCCCCTGGGCCTCGTACGGCGGACCTTTCGGAAACCCTTGGTTTATGACGCGGCAATTTACTATTGAGGCCGTCGAAGAAAGTTTCTACGCGGACATGCATTGTCGGATTTCTAGAAATTAAATAAACTAAAACGGTTCCCTCAAAAATAGCTTTTCAAGCGCGCACGTCATAAACCGTGCTGGTCGTCTGCACGCCAAATGTTATTTCCCCGGGTATTGTAGCTGGTTGCTACAGGCAGTATACAAGGGTGAGGAATACTTTGGGTTCCTCGTCGCGTCACCGCTTATCCCCGTAGAATTAGTATATAGGTTTGATATTTACAGAAGACTGAGTTTGTAGAGGCTGAACAAATGTCAAAGTTGATCTAGGAACGATCGAAGTGACTCTATTGAATATCGAAGCTAATCTGGTGGATGTGGAATAGTTTGCCTAAGTCTCTGTGGTTTCTTAAATATGCAAACTCTGATTTGTCTTTGGAACACCCTGATTTCCCAATTTTCAAATTACCAATTAGTTTTCCCTGATACGTAGACCTCCTCCCATTCCGCTCTTAGCGCGATATTTTAAGAGTGTGAAGCACAATGACTGGAGCAAGTGTTTGGTGAACGGATGCACGGGAATCCCGTGGAATATCTGCAAGGCCTGGACTTTATCAAACTAAAGTGGCGCACCAACGACGCTAATTTTCCGAGCCACTTTCAATTCGGCCCTAGGAGGCTCCAACATTTATGGCTTATCTGGCAGGTTTCCAGACAAAGTAATAAACGAGGATTGTCTATTCACGCGAGAAAATAGTTGTCTACAATGAGTGACTGCTTAAAATAATGACATAAATCATACAGCAACAGTGACATAAAATTAATTTGACATGTGACAGCGTACACTCCAGAATACCGTAGTATTTATTTATTTCATTCAGGGTACATTTTGCAAACTCTTCAGTGAAAATCTATTGTAATGTTCTTACTATATTTGTTATATTTACAACTTCGTTTCGAGTGAAGAAAACAGTTTACGACTTAGTTCACCATCAGTTCACCGGAATGGTTTTTGTTACGATGTGCTCGTGGTAGTTGCAACCAACTTTCGAGCCTTGTCGAATTTAGTACGTGGTGTGCCGACTAAAGGTAATAGGTTCGTCTTCGAAGGACCACCTCCGTGATTAGGAGGACAAAACAACTATTGCTA
>NW_017100969.1:294956-308265 GCF_001263275.1 Habropoda laboriosa
TATCGCTTGGCCTGCGCCTCTTGGCGAGTGACAAACACCAGACCCGAGTACCCATCGGTTCGGCCCAGCGATATCTTTGCCATTCGACGAGAGTCGGTTCTTAGTTTCGGTAATAGACGGACGCCGAAGAGTCCGAAATAAACTACTTTGCACGACATCCTGATTTGAGTAAAGTTCATTAGACCACCTCCTACACTTCCGACCAATCAATGGTCAGGAAAAGGGCCTGGAGTCGAGCGTCGCTTCATGGGTTTTTCCCGACTTTGCCCTCTTCCTACCTGTGGCGGTTGCTTGGCGTTTTGGTTTATAATTATAAAGGTGTTTGGTAATGATAATAATAATGCCTAATAATAATGTTAATAATAATATTAAGAAAAGGGTTTGGAGTCGAGCATCGCTTCATAGGTTTTTCCCGACTTTGCCCTCTTCCTACCTGTGGCGGTTGCTTGGCGTTTTGGTTTGTAATTATAAAGGTGTTTGGTAATGATAATAATAATGCCTAATAATAATGTTAATAATAATATTATAGTAGTATCTAATAACAACGTGTGGGGGAAAGGCAGTGGGTTCGTAACAGTCACAAAATTTCATATGCGATTTTAATAGTACTTTTTATGCTGAATTCATATATGCAATCCATTTGTTTCCATCGCGCAAAGGTTTTGTGTGACTATGTATTTAGAAATTGTAGAGCATTACCTATGCATTGCTCGACGAACATCCTGCCTGAGTGTCCAGCAGTAATCAGCCAGCATATTAGCATTTCATTTGCCCTAGTATTGCTTTTCCATGCATAAAGTGCCCTGGTGAAATCGGCACTCAGATTTTCATATAATAAAATGATTATTTGTCTTATATGTAAGAAAATTCTTTACTATTAGGATTTCATTCTTCCGAATACACTAAGCACGAATTGAATTGATCCTATGTATTTATACTATTATTAATAAAATAACTGTGAATTTAATTATTATTAAGTAATACAAAGCATTATTACTCAAAAACTATGGGTGATGGAAAATATTTGATCGCAGATTCGAATTCAGCATCGAAAAATGCATAAGAATTGGTGTAAATATTCTTTGTGACAAAAATCATATTAACCAGTGCAAGTAGTGAATTGACAATGAATATAGTTGTCCGCCATATGTATCGCACATGTGCATGAATAATAATTATTGTTACCTATTAGAATTTTTTTACTTCGTACCTACTTGTGTTTTACAACAATATCACAATATCACGAGTGTTGCAATATCAATAGATGTGATCATTTCGGAAATTCAAAGGACCCTTTCAGAATGATCACACTTTCATGTTCTACAGCCGTACGTAGTTATAGTCATATTTCCGTTAAAATCTCATTCCGTGAAATTAAACAGAAAACGGACAGTACCTAATTTACCTTTTGAAATGACCGAAGAAGGGCTAATGAAGTTTTTACTTAAGCGTATTTCCTCCAGTCCGATGAAGATATCCTCACCGGTGTTACATATTTCGCGTGAATGGTAATATCCCCCTGGGTTTCATTCGTCTACTGTGCCGCATCGCGCAAAAAGCATCGCTGCTTGTCCGACAAACTGAGCGTTTCCGTGAAACTTTATTTTCTGGTTGAGATTTCTCTGCTCGTACGCCTCGACCTATGCGTCGCGAATAAGTACTTCTCTCCTCCTGAAGACCGAAATACGCTTGAAACTTTTGCGAATCTTGTCCTCGTCGCGCGTATTTCCCGCAACCTCAGCTCGTGCAAACAGAGCTTTGTTATCTCCTTCTCGTCATCGGTTTGCCGAACGTTGCCTTCGTTTCGGATTTTCTACCGGCTTCCTTCCCTATCATCACATTCACTGAAGCATTCACCGTTTCTCTTATACTTCGCCCTTTTCTTCTGAACTGTCGATTTGCTTTATTTTTTGTGCTATTTCAACCGTTTCGTGAACACGTATAATATTATTTTAAAACTTTTCACATTCACTTAATTAAGCCAATTCTAAAAATTTCAACTTTCTCGCGTAGGGTGGGATCTTGTTGGGTCGAAATAAACCAAGTCACAAGAATGTGTTTCGTTTAACGTTAGTGTAGTTATAGTCAAGGTGCAGATTTTAAAGCAACAATCCGTATATATTCTAACAATTGGTAAGAATACAATGTTTCACTAACAATAAAATTCAGCGTACCTCGCTGTATGACTGTCCACTGTCCACAGAACCGTGATAATATAAAGGTGCGAAACGTTGCAAAAACCGACGAGAATAATAGCTCGCTGGAGCGGTATTGAAGACTTTGCGATGACTGTGAACTGGCGATGTTTCCGACAAGACGGTGAATTCCTCCGCCGCTTTTTTCTTTTTTTAATAATTTTCTCATGCGTGATTTTTATGCGGTGCCCGGGGCAGTTTGTTGCCTTATTACCCGCTTGTGACCTGGAAAACTTATTGTAAGTATGTGCATAATTTGTGGTGTTGTTTATATAATATTCTTGAGTCATGCAGGATAAAAGTTTCAGAAACCTGTGTTACATGGAGAGGTGGTATTAGTGAGGATGGTTTTAGGGAGCCTAGGGATATTACTTTTCTTTTTTAACGGGATATTGTGGATGTCATAGTTTCCTATGTTGCTGACTAGTGGGTTTGCATGCATGTGGTAGTATGTATTTTCTACCATGCGTTTGATGTATATGATGTTAGTTTCTGCGTGGAGTTTACGTATTGGGTAGTCTCTTGGTGCATTTTGTATGATACGGAGGAATCTAGTTTGTGTTGTTTATGGTATTTTAATGTAAATTCCTCCGCCGCGTACAGTCGCTCGTCTTTCATACCCCGCCGAGGGACCACCATCGACGATCTGGATTGGGGGTTTTCAAAAAGATCGAGCCAACGGATCGATCATCGCTGAACGATCGCTCGGCCAGGCTATTTCCCTGATGACGTATGGATTGTCAATCAGAGTGAGACAGAGCGATAGAGTTCATTGCCCCGCGGTGACAGTTGCCGGCGTCTAGCCCAGACCCAAATATTCGGCTCAGTGTGAGAGTGAATGCGTGTGCCTGGGATTAGACGCCGGCGAGCTAGCTAGTTTTTGCCGAAGTCGTTATGAAAAAGAATAAAGATGTATTTAGATGGCGTATCACGGGATACGGAGATAAATGATTGATACAATTCTTTGGTAGTCCGAAAAACTCTATGCGTACCTACTACTATTCTCTTAACCTCCAAGTCAATCTTATATAGTACCTTACTTGTAGGCGTTTTTTCGGGATTGTCCAATCCCGTCGTTTTTCCCGAATTGTCCCACCTTCGGGTATCAGTCGAGGGAGGCGTGTGGGGACTTTGGGGATACACGCGCCCCCCTAGACTCTCGCTGGCCCCTTAAGGGTTCTGTTTGGAGAGCGGAGGTTTATGGTGCGTCAATTGCTATTGAGAACAGATTATAAACGGAACGAAACATCGTGAGAAAACTACTTAACGCGAACTTTCTGTTAATCTCAAAAATAGCCAAAAGTCACGTATAAGTCACATAAACCTGACATCGACGCTGACATCGCTAACTGTATTGCTAGACTAGTGCAACAAGCATTAAATTCGTGTATTTGTTTCAGATTTTTATTGTCATTCGAGATTTTCGGAAACTTCTGTATTGCACCATAGATTGATACTGTTGGATTATAAAGAGAAATGAGTATGTGTCTGTGTAATAGTAACGGCAAAAATAATCAACATACTGATACCACGGCACTTGAAGATTCTCGTTTGTTTCCTACATTTTTCGAAGACCCTTGTTTATTTCCACGACTAGGAATAACTGTGCATTTGCTAATTGTTCACTCTGGTGTTTCTGACCCAGAGTTGGGCAAAACGTAATCCGATTAATGATTGAAAATTACGATTAATATAAAATCCAATTATTAATCGTGACTACTGATTACTAAATAATAAAGAGGTTGTTGTAATCAATGTTTGTGATTGCTTTATTAATTATTAATCATGAAATGACATTTTTCATTATAATTTAATCTGTACTTTCGCTGTAATAACAACACTGTGAACATTTTGTTAGAAATCTATTTATTGTTTAGATAGTTTACATTTTTCATTATCATTTAATCTGTATTTTCACTGTAATAACAACACTGTGAACATTTTGTTAGAAATCTATTTATTGTTTAGATAGTTTTACATAGAAAATCCTTAGAACAAGTTACTTATTTATTTTTAGTGTAATTTGCTTTTAATATAACTCGCATTTCAGACATTCCGCGTATAAAATATAATTAATCATTGAATGATTTAAAAATTACTGATTAATGATTACAAATTACAGAAGGTAATCACGATTACTGATTTATCTCAACGATGATTGACTGATTAATGATTACAGTTACTATGATTACATTAAATAATCGATTACAGAAATCGGTTACAAAAGAATGAATTACCGCCCAACTCTGTTCTGACCCAACATTTTCATCGGTATTTGGAAGTGACGTGGTGCAAATGATTATTCGGTAACGTGGGTAACAAAAATATATTTATTTAAACGTGATGCTTAAACTAATTTCAAATGTAAACTACATGATGCGCGTGCAGAGAAGCTCTACGACAAAAGGCCTCGTGTCTTTTTCGGGGCTCCCACTGGCATTCACTGGCCGCACCGTGGGGCGGGCCTGCTTTTGTGCTCGATCCCATCGGGCGGGCGGAGTCCCCGGTGGTACATGAACCATTGCCGCGTTATAGCAATTGACACGTTTGCGACGGGCCTGTATTTAGTGGCTCCGCCGTGGGGTGGTGCTGTTTTTCGCATTTTCTCCCATCTGACGACGCTGATTTGAAATAAATCATATGCTACGTGTTTCAACGTGGGACATTTCTGTATGTATCACCGGTGGCTCATCCCGTCCCATGGGACAGACAAGAATGTACCACCGGTGGTACACTCCGTCGCGAACGTGTTAATAGCCCCTTTTCCCTGGGAAAGTCCTAGGAAGTGGGGGCGCGGGCCTGCATTGCCGAGGCAATACTCTTGTCCTCGAGGACGAAGAAACTCGGAGATGTTTGGAAAAACATCTCTCGATTCTTCGCCTCGAGGGCCAAGAGTCGCCAGGCCTAAGCGCGTGGCGGTCGCCACAGGTAAAATTTTGAAAATGTTGAAATCTTTCATTTTGAAGTTCCGTATTTGATCACCTTTTCTGTTATCACCTTCTGCCTCTCTTGCGGACTGAATGCCTTGAATTAGAAACAAGAAGATATGGGACGATTTTGCTGATAAATTGGACAATCGATGGATCTCTCTTCAGTTTGGTTAATAGTTGTCAAGTGCTCTTTGTTCGACGAGCAGTAGCCGGAACAATGGTGGAGAATTTGTTTAGCAGTTTTTGACGCTTGAATACGGCCTTCTGAAAGGGAACTGAATTGCTGAAAGGTCGGGGATTAACTAGTGTTCTCCAGAGACATTGCCCAACTCATTACTGTAGTGGAGTTTAACCGGTGAACTGTGATGAAAACCAGTCGATCACTCTAGTATTGAACCGGACAACCAAGAGTTTCTAGTGCTTGGACAGTATCCATAGTGCTGTTCAATAGTCGCTTTAATCCCGTCGAACTGTCGTTCTTTATCGACGATGATTCGTGTCGTTCACCAAAGCTCTTCGAAAATTCTCCTCTGTTACTGAAATATTTTGTCAGAGTAGCATGGATTTGTTCCTTCAACTGATTTTTAAATAGTGTAGACTTTCAACAGAGAAGTACCGTCAACTTCATCTACATTTTTTATAACTTTCCCATCACATCTGACATAAATAATTATGCGTTTATGATGCCTTAGGACTTATAGAATGATGCCTCGTTAAAATTTTAGGTGCCTGAAGGGATACAAATTTGGCACTTTTTTAACATCCTCCTTTCTTGGAAGTTGTTCCGTCGCGCAGGAACGGAATACCGTTGACCAGGTTTATGATACGCTCGCACAGGCAAGACTATTTTTGAGAATAAAGACGCTTTGTAGCATCGCGAGAAATAATTAACTTCTTCCGAACAATGGTTTTAGAATTTTCCTTTCTCCGCATCCTCAATAGCCGAAGACCCGCCATAAACCCGGTGTTCTTGAAAGGTCGATCCTCACGTGCGTGTAACGGTACTCTTGGTCGAGGGTTAACCTGGTGGGAATTCCCGACGCGTCACCGAAGGACATCGAAGATTTCACGTACCCGCAGGTATCGCCCCACTCCTTCCAAGAAAAAGCGCGCTAAGGGCGCACTGGAAAGGTGAACGACACTCGAGAGGCACGTTGATTGGTAATTTGTGATTTCGTGACAAACCAATCAGCGTGCCTTCTTGCATTCACGGGGGAGCCACGATCAGACTCCCAAAAAAATTCGACACACATTCGTTCACAAGTGTCCGAGGCACACATTCGCTCTCAAGTCAAACATACATTCGTCTTACACTCGTCTATCGTAGTGGAGACAACACATTCGAGATTCATTCGTTCGGAAGTACATTCGTTAACAGGTACTCATACGCAATTACATTCGTCGAGTCGTAGTCGAGTCACATATTCGTTTACAAGTGCTTGATACGTTATATTCGCAACATAGTAGTCAATTCGTTCGTGACACATGCATTCATCGTTCGCTCGTATACACATGTAGACGTTCGTCCGCAAACATCCGAGCGGAATAAACCGAGCCTTTAGCTAACGTTCGAGTTTAAAGTCTCGCTATCATTAGAGCGAACCTTTTGAATACGTTACCCAAAATTAATTTGGCAGGTAACTGTACGTACGCGTGTCATTCGAAACGCGACGTGCACGGCGCAACAGAAGTTGACAATTGTTGGCACTTTGGAGAAAAACAAAGCCTACATTCCTAGAGCAATGACTCGTTTCAGAACGAGAGAAGAATTGTCGGTAACGCAGTTGTACAAAAAGAGGATGGATAAAGTACAAGATATAAGAGTGTGTAATTCAAGAAATGAAAAGAAAGACAAAGAAGTAGAGAAAATTGTTTTGTGTTGCAGGACGGTAGATGAAGAACGTAATAAAGTAATAATTAAGATTAAATTTAGAGTTGGAGTTCATATTGACAATTATCCTTAATAGCCAAGATAGCAGAGCGTTTGAAGGAAAATAGGGAGGTAGAGAAAAGGTCAATACAGCCAGGTAAGGAGTTCGCAAGAGTGCAGATCCGAGTAATAGGTTCGTAATGACCGAGGTTTGTTCTAAAAAGGGTTGTCCGAACTTTACGTAGTGTTCTAGGTATCACATTGAAGTGAACGTATGAAAGAATGGAACAGCTAGTAATTTTCTTACAAAATTAAACATAACCATTAAAAAAAAAAATTTTTCTCAACTTTCAACAAATTTTCTCATAAGTGAAAAGAATATAACCGACGATCGACGTGTCTAACACGTCGTTGGCTATCGTTGGCGTTCTGGGACAAAAACATCTCGACGTGCGTGGCACATCTTTCCAGCGCAAGTGGTTAAAGAACAAGGCCCAGTTGTCGATTGTTCCGTCGGACGTAGGTAAACGCATCTCCGGTAATTTTAACGATAAGAGCGGGTGATAAAGCCGTACCGCGAGCCGTGGGAATCGTCGAATGCTCTCCGTGGATGATCTTGTTGGCTCTTACCATCGCGGCGTAATATTCGATTTGTATGGTGTATCGCCGCGCTTCCTCGGTTTCGTCGAGTTCCTCTATACTAAATTGGATATCGTCGAACCGTTTCTAGGTTTCACTTAAACCGTTAAGGTGCGCTTGCAGAAGATGGATGTCACGTTGACCGGATTCGCGATGAATTTCGAGGAATTTAGTAAACATGGTAATTTGTCCGATAATATTGCCTCGTTTGCACAGCAGAGTGCTGAGACCGCGTGTTATGGATTGCGCTTGTTCGGAAGTGGTGAAGGTGTTTGCCATAGTGATTAGGATACAGAAATGGAATTGGCGAATCAGAAAACGAGCTTACCTTGGCGTTGCGAGGGTGTCGTGTCCGTGGTTCCCCTCGGTTTTCATCCCCGGCGTGTCTCGGCAGTGGATGCTGCGGCTGGATGGCTGCAAATGATGCCGGCACGGCTCCTTCTCGTTCCGGATGCGGTAGTCGGGGCTGCGGGCTGAATGCTGCAAAGCTGCCGTCGAATTGATCACCTCTTGGATGTTAATCACTCACAGCACTGCAGTCTGAGTTTTAATTCGGAGTTTGTCGGATTCCGCGGTCACTGAATTCGGCTCGGAGGACTGAAAATGTTCGCCCGCGTCCGCGATGAGACTTGCGGTGAGGACCGAAGTCTAGTGGAAGTCGTAAATCTCAACTTCGATTTTTACCGTACCGTGAATTTAAGCGTTCCCTGCGACTGGTTAATGAGATAGGGATGATTGAGTTGGATGAGTTAACATTCGAGTAATTATGTATGAATATTGTATTGTAGTATCGTAACTTTGGGAAAGAGTAGTTTTAAGCAAATGTGGCGAGCATGAGAGAGAAAGCGGGCGACGAGCGACGATAGGCCAGGCCCAACGAGAAGAGGCCCACGAAGGGCCTGGCTATGAAGTACGGCGTGCGAGGGATGAAGGGATAGTGTGTTTGGAAAAGTCGAGAAGCGTGTGTCATAGTATTATAGTTATTCTTATATTTTGTAAAATAAACATCTATTTATATTTCTGATTCCACAATATTTAAACTTGAACTATAACCGGAATAATACGCCCGTACCAGAGCTCTTACCGCCCAAAAGTTGTTTTTCCTACATGTATCGCCCGCGATTATGAAATAGTTTCCGGTTCTTTCGAGATTTAGTTTTTTAAATAGGTTATTGAACTTGTTGAAAAATACTTTCTTGTGTCCGCATGTGGCATGTGCTGCTACTATTATTAGATTTTTGTGGTTGTTAAGTTTAATTCTTATTATTGTTGTTTCTAGGATTGTGAAATTTAGTATGGAATTATTTGTACTGTTTTAAATTTTAAGGACTGTAGGGGATTTATGTGAGGAGGGATAGTAAACTCGAACGGACTTTGTTCTATACTATATTTATTAATACTTTATATCGCTACGTGCTACGCTAAGGATGTCGCTCAATCAATCGCTGGATTCATACTGCCTTTCGCTCCCTCGCATTCGCCCTAATGTCATCTTGCATACATGCACACTTTTCGATAGAAGAAAACACACACGCACTCACGCACTCCTCGCCTGATTACTAAAACTAAACATTCGTTCAATATCTTTCGCGCTATCCCAAACACTCGACCCTGGCACGCCGGTCCTTACCGCTCCGGTCATAGACCCTCACGCATTCACACAGACAACGCATTCATACAAACAACGCACTCACGCTCGGTCATCCCTACAGGACTTTTTTTATCAGTATTGCCGGCCCTCCCCCTCGCGTTGCGTTGGGTCTATGATGATGTCACAATCTTTGAATTGTATTTTATGTGTTTTGTTAAGTTTGATTTCAGAGGTTAGGACAATGTCTAGATTTTCTTTTTTCATTAGGTTGCGAAGGTTACATCTTCTTTGGTTTGAGATTAGTAAGTTTACGTTGATGGCTATAATTTTTAGTGTTTTTACGGTTATTCTTTTAGTATTGTTTTGGACTATGTGTTGAGTGGTAGGGTTTGTATTATCCATTATGGTAGTGAACTGTTTATTGTACTGAAGATTGAGTCTACCCTTTCTTCGTTTATTTTAATGGATTTTTTAACTTCCTTTAATTGTATTTGTGCTTGGAGAATATTATTCAAAAAAAATTCCTATTATACTCATAATGTTAAGAAGTGAACTGTTTTGGTCGGATTTATTAGTTGTATTTGTGTTTAAGTGATTAGTATTGCTTGTTTGGGGGGACGGTATTTGTCTGGTGGTTGGATTGTTCTTTACTATCTCTAAAAATTTCAGCCCTGGTATGAATTTACAGCTTATTTGTACTACTCTATTACTTTTTGCTATTTTTGACATTTTGATTTTGTCCTCGAGTATTTTTTTTATTTCCACTAATTTCGGGCAGCCCTTATAAGATGCTGCGTGTCTGTAATCTTTGCAATTTACGTAGTATGTTTCTTTTTTATCTATTAATACGTTCTTTGTTAGTTTGCATTCTCCCGGCCCGTGTGGGTGAATGCATTTTGCGCAGCGATACTTCAATCCTGGAAAGTGTGTCCTATTAAGGGGGTCTTCTAGTATAACGAAGCGTTTTCTTTGTGTTATTTCAGAATTTTTTATGAGGAACTTATGAAAGTTACTGCAACCCTGTTTTTTTCTGCATACTTAATAACATTTCTATTACACTTTCAATTTTTTTGAAAACAAAAAGATTAAAATTAACTGAAGTGGACCGCTTTGAAGCTGCTCTTGAAAAAAAGCGGTGCCCAAACGGTGTCCACTATTGGACGGTTTCTGATTATTTAAAACAAATTCAAAAGGATTTCTTATTTGTATGTCCTTGGTTATAGCCGGTACCAGAATGAAAGAAAGATATTGTAAATTTAAAAAATAACGTCACTTAGAAACTGAGTTTTCATTTTCATACATTTTTTTCGACTTTATGGGGCTGTCAAAATTTAAAAAAAAGAAATATTTTGAGACAATTGTGGTAGGGGCTATAGCCACATGTGTGCTGGACATGTGTGCAGAAGTTGGCCTTAATTGGTGAAGTCGATCTTGAGATATCGTGGACACCATTTCGAAAAACATGGTTCCGAGAAAAACGCGATTGAAGTTTTGAGTGCAATTTAGATTCTCCCTTGATGTGTCACACTCAACTTTATTGAATACAACTATAAAACTTGAGGAGTACATTCTTAAAGGGTTGTACTTTCGATGTATGCAAAAAAATAAAAATCGATTTTTTTGAAACCGTCACACTAGAAGACCCCCTTAATCGACATTTCTGACATTAAGTAATTCCATTTTTTCTGATTTTTTCCCATTTGATTGCGTAGTAGCTTAAATATTTAACATTCAGGAGATTACTGGTGTTGCTTGTGGGAGACAATTGGATTATGAAGATGGGAAGCAAAGTATTACTAACTATTGATTTTTTGGTTGACAATCTGGATAATTTAGTGGCTTCTACGTCGGATATTTGTAATCCGTTGATTTCTGCTAGGATTTCTTGCTCTGTGAAACTATTGTCTAGACCAGTGGTTCCCAACCTTTTCTAAAGCGCGAGCCTTATTGTGAGTAAAATTTTTTGGCGGGACACTTACCTAAATCAGTAAGTAAATCAGGAGCAAGTTAAAATTTTCAAATGGTTTTCTCATTTGTAAATAAATAAATCTGAAGCATCTTTGACATACAAACAGTAATTTTACGTACGATAATAATAGCAACATCTTGCAATTTATCCAATTACCGCGGAACACTTGCGAAATGCTTAGGGAGCACTAGTGCTCCGCGGAACACAGGTTGGGAACCATTGGTCTAGACCTTTTATTAAGAATGTATGGTGTTTCTTGCGATTTCGGGGTGGATGTATAAAAGGCTGTGTTAGCCGCTTTAACTCTTTTATAGTCGTAAAGATTTTCTGGGTGTAGAACGTGTTTTGCCTTTATAGATTCGATTTATATGGAATTTGTTCCACTTTAGGTTGACTTTTAGGAGTCTTACCGTGTCTTTTGTGTCTTGTCGAATTATATCCATCGGGGGTGGTCGGTCCTTTTTCTTGCCCGATGTTGTGACGCTGTCGTGGGGTGCCGAGTGTTGACCATGTATCAGCTGCGATGGCTGTGGTGTCGACGCTGTAACTACTTTTATGGCCGTACTTGGACTCACCGTCCCATTGTGCTGTCGTCTCACGTACCTGGACTCGTGCTTCCTCATTTTTTTTTCTCCAACTTGTAGTAAAGAATTTTCTTCCGTTCCCGGATTCATCAAGTCAGATTGCGGCGTTTGTAATAGTGATGATTCTTGGTGATGATGGGCTGTTTAGCTGGGTTGTAATTTCATGTTTCCATCTCTTCTTCCGTTATCTTTGGTCCGTCTGGATCTGCGCTTTTGCAAGGCCCACTGCTGGCGTTTTTCTTGGCCCTGGTTGTAAGGTTTGAAGTACAATTTACTCTGTATGTTTTTATCTTTCTTTCATAATGAAGACCCCTGGAGGATCACTCAGTTTCGTATACTTGAGGGTTCTCTTCAATTTTGCATGGCTTAATTTTGCTACGATTGTATCATTATTCGGATTTTTTCTCTCTGCGTCTTTCTTCTGGATTTATGGCGGTTTCCTCTCCATTCTTTTTTATGTTACTCACTGTGGTTGCTTCGACGCGATTCTTAAACTCTATTGCTTCAAGGTATCGCGTCTCTCACACGCAAAATTAATATCGTGTGAGTTTTTCTGTGTTTGAATATGCGTGTGTAGGTGTGAACTGTGTTGCTGATCTTTTTGAACTTGTTTTTGGCATAGCAGGCGCGTTGGGCTTTTCGTACAGTTTTTATCTAAAAACTGAGGTGAGAGGGTGGCCTATGCGGACGAATAGGACTCGTCCCTCGTCCTCCGGGAGTAGTGGGTGCGCAGTTCATCCTGGTTTTCCCCAGTCGACGGGGTGGTGGTGTGCGGCCCAGCAGTCCAAACGGGACTGATCTGTGCGTGTGTGTGTATGTGTAAAGTGGCTTTACGACACGTCAATTGCTATTGAAGGAAGGGCGCCTGGAAGGCGTACGGCACGTAGAAGCGTCGAGTTTCTACGTCCATAAACACTTTCTGGTCCTCGACATCGCTTCGAACGGAAAAGTAAACACAAAAGAATTGAAATTAGAAGCTCTCAAAAATATCAGGCCCGGTCGATCGTGTCATAAAATCAAGGGGTGTGTTTTACGGAAGAAAGTGACAAGTATCGTAGGCAATAAAGTTATAAAGCTAGTAAGTCTGGTGTACATGTCCGTTTAGAGTGAAAAACTAGAGAAATGGAGAAAGAGAGCGAGCAGGTGAAAGAATAAAAGAAGGTGAATGAGACGTGTGCAAGGTAGTCATATAGCGAGAGTTAATAGAGAGAGAATTGAGATCGAGGAGTCTAGACTCTAGAGTATTCGAGAGCACGAGTGTTAAAGTATTAAAGAGAGAGTAGAGATATTGCAGCCGTTAGTATCGTGCCTTAATATTTAATTATATACGTTATTGTTTTCAATTTTATTGAGCACCTATTTATAACCCAACATGCTTATAATATAATATGTAGATGATATATTTCTTGCCATTTTACTGGTTGTTTAACACGCTCGCTGCCACTGACACAGCATATGCGGTCCAGAATGTATTGCCCAGCGTGCTATCGATTTTCTAGTGACAGCGAACGTGTTAAGTGCCTTTAGGGAG
>NW_017100969.1:308291-330705 GCF_001263275.1 Habropoda laboriosa
AAAACACATAAGGGACTATTTTTCTTGGCTTATTGTAGCATTCCTGAATTAGATTTCAAGCTATAAAGTAGTTTTCTTCTGATACGCGACCTTCGGTGTCGCGGCGATGGCTCGTCCAAGGGGCTTTATGGCAGGCCGGTGGGCGTTCGGCACCTCGATTTGACGGCCAGATATGACTGACACATTTTATGACCATAATCTGCCAGACCAAGGCTACGTTACGAGATAATGAAGTCGGACCAGTGTACCATCCTGATATCGTGTTTGACGATATTTTTTTTTTGGAATGGTGATTTGCCTCGCTTTATCGAGGAAAGCTGAGTTAAAAGGAAACGAATTAGAATTCAATATCACTTTTTTAACTTTATAACAGAACTATATTTATACTTCAACAACCACAATAATTCTGGTCGCGAGAGAGGTGTGTGTTGTGTAAGGTGCGAATGAATAAACAATATGTCTGTTAAGGTCACGTGTTCAGGCTTACGCTGCGTCGACACAGGACAGTGCCGTTTTTGAGAAAGTCAATTATTTTCAAAGGATGTGTACTTTCTCACGGGCTTGGATCTGAGTAGAAAATTATAACAATTTTCTTTCGAGATTACCAGCCAGACCACCTCAACGGCAATTGACGCATCCTAAGCGCACACGCAGTCAAAAGAGGGACGGTTTTCCGAACAAGGGACCTTTTGTGCGACGTCCTGCAGGTCTTGTTTACCGGTAGAAATACTTGGCCTGTAGGCGTTGCACAATCGGGAAACAAGATGGGAGGGAATATTCTCGGACGATGGAGGGAGTGTTTTGGAAAGCGTTGCTCTATCGGGCAGAACATCTCCAAGACCAGCGGAGGGAACATCTCAAGATCCTGCACAGATGATCCATCACCTATAATACTGTAAACTTAAAAACACATAGTCCCATTTACAAAAAATTATAGCGACCTTCATTTTTTATTGAAGAGAAATATTTTTGGCTATTATCAAATCTGTAATTTCTTATCGATTTAGTACCGACTAAGTTTTGTTCACACTATTTTTTTGTCATATGACCGGAAGTGCCAAAAAAAATTGTGGGGACTGACTCGTGATGTACCCTGTATACATATACTATGTGCACAAAGAAACCTAAATGTTTCTTGTGGCCTGAATGCCAAGAATCTAGCCTAAGTGATAGATTCTAACTGTGGTTCGACGTTGTGTGCTTAACTTGATTGCTATATTTTTTTAGTTGTACTATTGCTTTTCGTTTTCCTCAACGCAGGCTGATTGGTGATTCCTAAAAATCACAAGACGCCAATCAGCGTGTCTATGTGACATCGCAGTACCCTTCGTTACCTTGGTGATGTTCTTAGCTAGTTTGGGAGGGAGGTCCTCCAGGTTTAACCATGTCGGCCTATTGACCCTTAAAACTAAGCTATAATTCACCTTTCGGAAGGCCCATTTTTACGGCACGGCTCCTGACTATTGAGAACGGGAGAAATTCTCTCTCGCCGGGACATTTTATG
Organism: Habropoda laboriosa; assembly: GCF_001263275.1. NCBI lineage: Eukaryota > Metazoa > Arthropoda > Insecta > Hymenoptera > Apidae > Habropoda > Habropoda laboriosa. The sequence continues at coordinate 309,796 of NW_017100969.1, forward strand.
TATTCGACATGCACGCTGATAATAACAAAAATCCTAAGTTCAAAAATAACCTCTCCATCACGTCCGTGTCATAAATCGCTGCGCTCAACACTACATTCGTCGCTTGAGTCGGCGTGGCGTGACTTACTGCTGGAATATCGTTCTGTACTCGAGTGTGTCTGACCACTTCACACAGAGCTACTTGGAGATTGGCTCTGGCTTAACCCTTTTGCTACGGCAGTGTTGACTGCGCGTACGCTGCCGCTGTACGGAGCAGTCAAGACGCGAGTGTGCACTTTAGCGACAGAACGTCATATTATTTTTTCCGTTATTTCCGCAGTTCTTAAGACAGTATAACAAAACCATCGGATAAAAGTAAATCGGTTACTCTGGAGATCTCAAGCTAAGCTATGCTCGAAATTTTTATGGGTAACTATAGCTGTTGCGGCACGAAAATATTAGTGCTCTCCCGAGAAATGAATGTCCGGAGAGTTCCACTAAAGTCGAGAGTGTTACAATTGAAAGCTGAACCAGTTCTTTTTTGGAGTGTCTATGTTCGCTCTTTTATTAACTAGGTGTGTGTTGTCACTGGTGGTTCGAATGTGGAGGAGGTGGTGGAAGTGTGTGATGATTGGTTTTTCGGGTTGCTTGAGGGGTGTCTGTCGGATGGTGTGGAAGTGGGGAAATTGTTGTTAGATTTGTTACATTGCTGTGTAAGATTATTGGTGTCGAGGGTTTGGTTTATTGTCTTGGCGCATGTGGTGTCCAGGTGTGCGAGTCTTCGAGATTTTTAGAGTAATAAAGTAATTCGTGGGTCATGCCGGCCAAGACTGCTCTTTTCAAATACCGTTTCCTACAGAAAAAGGCCGATGTATTGTTCGTGAGTCGGTACGACCGAACAATAGTCATTGGTAGGATATAGCGAGCGCACGATGATGGGTGACTACTGTCACCGTTAGCAACAAAAGGGTTACCTTTTTGGCCTAATTTTTTTCTTTGCACAGGAATATGACAAGGAAATTTCCAGGTCACTAATGTGTTATTTAAATAGACCTATAGAATTTTGAATATGTATGAATGTAATTCATAATTTGACAAATTCAACGATCATAGTCACTTAATGCCATCCAGTCGTTAAGGTGTTCAAATTATTGATTACCATCTTACATATATTTCGTAATCGTTTCTCTCCTTAAATAGATTTACGTAAAGGGTATAACATAATTTTTCTGGCATTCGTTCAGGACCATAGGCATATCCAAAAATATTAAAAATTTACACATTTTTCATAAATTCGAAAACTTCACGTTCGTAATATGAAAAACGTTGTTAACACTATTTCTTCGACAAATATTTCAGCAATATTTTTTTATCAGCAAGCCTATTTATATATTTAGGGGGTAAATAACAACTTGCATAATTGAAGATGAAGAACATATTGCCCTGAACGTTTCAAAAACCGTTAATAATGAAGAAATGGTTTAAATTAAAAAGTTATATATTTTTCAATATAAAATATTCTATTTTGTTTAAACACTTAATCATTTAAATATTTATTTACAGAGTTAGGTAGTTCTTCGATATGCTTAAGCTAGTTCGAAACAAGTTTTGCAGCAGAAAACCGTTTTGACATTTGACTATTTCACTGCATTTTGACTTATTCGTAACTCGATTAATCCATGCATGCGGATTTTTCTGCGCATATTCGTGGCATGTGTGGAATTTTTTGTGGTCATGTGTAAGCGGAATAACTCGCAGAGCGTATACACTCTTCGTGAACAAATGCAATATGTGTATGGACATTTTTACGGTGATGTATATGGATACCTGTGTGTGCTCAAAGGGACATAAAAAGTGTCATGAGTCCAATTTATATGTTTGCGGAATTCAAACAAATAGGCAAGTTTAATGTACAATTGAACTTTTTTCTATAAAGAATATTTACGGCGCTGAATGTTGCCTCATACTGTGTTATTGTTTTTGTGGATTCCCCGTTCCCCAGTACATGTAGTGCAGTAAATATGAAAACTGCTGTGAAAACAAAAAGGTAAACCCTGGAAATAATCTAAAACATTATAAAAATCGATGTAAAATGAAAATAAGAAGGAATGAAGAATAAAAGAAGAATTAAATGAGCAAAACTTATTTGATTAGCACTTGTGTGTCTAACCGGGTACCTATTTTTTTTATGTTCTTGTGAAAGTATCGCAAAACCGCTCCGAATCGCGATTGTTTGGTCATTTTTACGGCGATATACGTTTACAAAATAAAAATTAATGTAAAAAAAGGTCAATTTTGGCATACGGCCGGAACGAAAAACTTTCTTGTAGCATGATTCTACGCTTCTAAGGAAGAAAAAATTTAATTGTCATTTTTCCCGGAAATGATGGGAAAGTTATGAGAAATGCGGTTCAAGGTAAAAGTATGACCATACTTATAACTTAATATTCCGTCTCGTTTTTCTCGGATGATGGTCTGTTCGTAAATTAACCACTTAGAAACTCATATTGAGTATTATTTACAAAGATTGTTGTACATTAGTGTTTAATGAAAACTAATTAATGAGAAATTAATCGAAACAAGGAATTCTTTGATGACATGATGCTTATATCCGAAGCAATCAGAAACCAATAATTATTTATTCTCGAAGCGATAAAAGTTATAATACACTATCGTAAATATAATAAAATAATCGTCATGACAGGGATACAATAAAAAAGTAAGACTCTAACAGAATTTGCATTTCTTAACTGTGTATCCGGTGATTTCATTTCTCCACTAATTTTTTTACCGGACTTTTTTTTTACTAGTACGAGAGTTCTGTCAAGAATACGAAACTGCTTCGTGTTTGCAAAGCAACTGTTTATTCGAGTCGTAACTCTCAGAGAGTTGAGCGATGCTCTCAGTCAGTCACTCTCAGACGCAGTGTCCACTCGCGAGTAACTCGCGATAGTTTTACTCTCAAAAAGACAGTGTAACGGTTTGAATTTAAAAGGGGCGCGTCTTTTTACCGTGATCGGCGTGCGTCCGCCGAGCGGCGTTGGGAGCGGCGATCGCGCATGCGTCAAGCGAAAAGAAGTATGGCGTATTGTATTGTATTAAAAACCACGTGCGTGGCGTTTGTTCTCGGTTTTGCCAATAAAAGTAATGTTTGGCTCGCAAGAAATATCACGAGTTCTAAGAAGTTAAGCCCTAGAATTTTTCCCGGAACAGTTGCGAGCGTACAGCGAACAGATATCGGGCAGGACGACTCGTCCTCAGTCGGTGTTTACGAGGCAGTCGAACGAGTGCCTCGACGAACGTCGCTTATACTGCACGATTATTGTCTTGTAGGGAATACAGTGCTCGCTCAACGCGTTTTCGATTATACACGGATTTCCAATCAATTTACGTACTTAGCATATTCGTTCGTGTGAATTAAGTGCTGCTGCATACAAGAAGCTAGTGCATCGAATTCAAGTACACAACGAACAGCTCGCATGGGAGAAAAATCAAACGAGAAGCGTGTCTCTGCGAGCTACACAGCTACAGTTTCACGGTATGTGTATGCGTGAATAATATGTATGTATATATACGTACAGAATCGAATGGTTGAGTGAATTGAAAATAGAGGAGAGCCTACGTTTAGCTAATTAGATCAATTACTGCAATAATTTCGTTTTATCGTATCCTAAGTTTATTTTTTTTTGGAATAAGATGTGTTATACCTATGAAACAACAACAAATTAGTTTTTTTTACTGTTGTCTCCCCGAGACATATTCATATTCTATCCTTTTCTGGAAAAACACTGTCTCTTAGTAAACAACTAAGTCTTTACGACCTACTTCGTCTGTTATTATTCTAACGACAATATACGACAACTGACACGCAGTGCAGATGATCAGACTTCAGTTTTCCGTAAAACTTCCATCTACGCGGACAGTCGACGTCTCTAAACCTACGCGTAGTTCGACAGAACTCTGTATACATATAGTACATACATATATGTTTAGACTGATATGTAAGATCATACTTTTTCCTCTGGCTTTCATAGTGGATACACAGTTAAGAAATGCAAATTCCGCTAGAGTCAAATTCTGTTAGATTCTTACTTTTTTATTGTATCCCTGTCATGACGATTATTTTATTATATTTACTATTATAACCTTTATCACTTCTAGAATAAATAATTATTGATTTCTAATTGCTTCGAATATAAGTATCGTGTCATCAAAGAATTCCTTGTTTCGATTAATTTGTCATTAATTCTTTTTCATTATTTTTGTTTTTTTATGCCAAAATTGACCTTTTTTAACATCCTCCTTTAATTATTAAAATTTGAAACAACCGTAAACATTTTGGTTGACCGCGAATAGACTGCGGATGTTTATGCAAGTAAAGTATGTCAAAATATGTAACAAATATTCAAGAAATATGCAGGAAATATGCAGGATATGCACGAAACATAGTATGATTTATATTGTTATTTTTACTTGTTATAATTCGTATTACAATAAATTACCATAGTTTTTTCTAAGTTATCGACTGTAAATTGATGACGCTTATCAGTTAATATTAATTTGTATGCTAAAAAAGATCGTTCTACATCGCAAAACCTAATTATGGCACGATCGATCGGGAACGGTTATTTTTGAGTTTAGGATTTTCGTTTATTGCTTGTACGGGTCTAATTACATCCTGCGAGGGTCACTAGAATTGCTTTGCTAGATTTTTAGTAATTGGTGTCCCTCGCGCTCAATAGCCATATCTGTATGTAACGGTCCGCTTGTCGATTAGTAACCCGGAGGAAATTCCAGATTTTTGGGACCTTCCGCCCGCCCCTCGCGACCGTCTCCCACCCTTCCAAGGTGACAGCGCGCTAAGGGCGCACTGGAAGGGCGGTAAAGACGATATTAGACACGCGACAACGAAAATCCCTCTCACGGACGTCCGAGACGCGACGTCGGAGAGTGAGTCGTCGAGTAGTCGTTGAACCACCACGAACAAGGAGAACCAAGGAGCAACCAGCTCACATCACGCGATACCATAGATCAGTTTTTACAAGTCCCAATCATTTGGGTGGTCCTTCGAAGACGACACAACATCGTGCAAACATCCACAAAGCTCGAAAGTTCATCGCCACAACCACGAGCATTAACAAAATTCGTTAAAACTAATTATACTGCAGTAAATAGTGGCTTATTTACTGTTAGGAAGTCTGAGTCTCTTGAGTGCCCTTCCGTACGCACGGTGCAATGATTGCAGTCCAACCGAATAAAACTGGACGTTGTAGCCAAATTGACTGCCAGTTGCGAAAGATACTCACGAATTACGATTTAGTACACTCACCATACGCAAACATAATCGAAAATGTTTGAATATGTAGGAAGTTAAAGCTTCGAGAAAACGTGTGTGGAGAATAAAACAATCAACACGATAGATACGCTTAATATGAAGGTCCTTACCTTGAGAGTATGCAGTTAATTTAGTCGAAGGCATACACTACCGGCCAAAAGTTTGGAATCACCAAGCATAGCCATTTACACAAAAATTTGCAGAAAAAAGTCAGCGACTTTGAGAATTTTTTATCACTCGAATATCAATTGATATGAGATAAATTGATAAATGTAGAATTGAGATAAACTTCAAATCTATAAAAGATTAGTAGCAGATTTAATATTGATGAAAAGTGGGAGGTGTTTCCAAACTTTTGGTCGGTAGTGTATCTACTAGCTGTAAGGTAATTTTACACAACCATGGCGAATGGACCAGCTATTAATTAAGCAGCGCGTACAATTACTTTGATTTCATTTCATTGAGTTTATGCCGGTCACGTTCTTATATAGACTGTACACTAATAAACGCTGGATCATTAAAAAGAGAACTGCAAAAATATGGAAAAAATAATATTATTGAAAAATTCTTTCAACAAAATTCGAAACTGCAACGAAAACCGTAGTGTATCAACAGCTTAGCGCCTTATCGACTTCGCCACGCTCGCTGCTATTAAATGTAGCCAACCTCTAAAAGATAACCGTAACTTTAACGATATATATCTCGTGAATTATTGACCGTCTGCCTCTAAAACCGGGTTCACTTGGTGGAAGAAATATAGCGAGGTAAATCTTCACATTAGGCGAAAACATCGATTGATATAGCTGTAAGTAGGGCCGAATTTCAAGTTGCACGTGCCGAGCGAAAATCATTGTACCCTCGATCAGGCCAGTAGATAGAGGCCAAATGGCGGCTATGTTTGGATCAGTATAGATTCGCATCTGCCTTTTTTCTATTTCTACCACTTTTTTAAACATACTGTAATGGAAAAATTGGTGGCAAGTTGACTTCGCACGGCCCTGAACGTGGCTCGAGTTCCTTATCTCACCCAACTGATGTTTTCATGATCGTATTTCATATTCTTTCACGCTTGTCTGATTTTACGACCTCGATATAGCCCTTCCACCAAGTATACCATTAGCTTCAGTATTTCAAACACTATCATTTTGCAAAAACTCGTCAGAGTGTCGGCATATAGTACCGGACCACGATACAACGATGACGTAAATTAAATTCTCGAACTCTGTATGTATTCCGTTTTGGGTTTCTGCGGAATAAAACAATGATAACTTACGACTAACGGTATTTCAATTACAACTGGAAAAGCTGCGAATGTTAAGTACGATTTAGAATATTTAGAGTTTTTCCTTGTGTCTGAAGAGTCATTAATTGTTCGGTCATAAAACACTTCAAGGCAGGCAAGGCAAGGGATTACTCGACACGGCCTGCAAATTTATTTTCCAACAGCACAATTACCAAAACCCTCCCATCTGGCTACCAGAAGCGGCCAACTTAGCGACCGACCAGGAAACAGTAGGGATTCCCTGCAATATAACAAACCTTTTTTAGCAACAATCTCCCTACCTTCTCGACACCCTACCAGAATATTGGAACACCAATGGACACATCTCGACCACCTCCACTACACATTTAGACAGCAAATCAGAACACACACCGAATTTATAAATTGACACGCACAGACACTCAAACAGCATTATTATTTTCGTAACACATCATACCTTTCGATATACATTCGACACAGACATCAGTATTGTACATATCTCGTTAAGCTAGTTATAATAAACCTATATCCTATAAACCTATAAAAATTCATACAGTCCACTATCCAATTGCATACTTCGAAAGACTTCACTGGAATCCACTAAAAGGAAACCAGTTCGAAGTCCGCGTCATACTATCGTCGCGGAAATACTCGTCGACGCTGTGACGCGATAACATTAATGTTTTATGAAACTCGCACGACCCTGGCCGAGATTTCAGGTTTTTAACTGCTCATACAGTGGGTCAAAAAAGTATTTGTACACCTATTTTGTTTTCACTAACTTTGTACAAACAAATGGTACATTGGTAAAAACTGTTTTCCATTAACCCTAGAACTCCTGAACCTGGAGCTGCCATGCGAAAGCGGGGGAGGTGGACTTAAACGAATACTTCTTCTTACGCGTTTATCCTAAATAAAAATTATTTTCTGAAGAAATTATTATAACATTTGAATATGTTACACTTTGTAAGAAAGATAGCATATGTTTTTACATTGCACTTATTTTTAATTATACAGGACGTTCCGTTGAACTGGAAACGATGGAATATCTGACGAGGGATTGAAGTTATCAAAAAAGTATTACAACTTTTTTAGTAACATTGTTTTCATACCTTCAATTCCTCATGAGATTCCACCATTTTCGTTTAAATGCAGCACCCTGTATATCACACCCCTATCCGCTAGGAAGACTCTTACTTCCACTCCTTCTTTTCCTCCCACTATACATGCACACTACTTCTAGGTTTTTCTCCCTAAAATAGTCGACGTATCGCGTCGGTGGGCCTCGTGTGTTGTCGAGGCCCCTCACAAAAGGGCCTGGTTCGTGTCTCTAGCTTTCTCTTTTAAACCTTCTTTCCGCGTCCCTTAAAACTACGCAGGCAGTGGCGAACATTTTATGATACTAATTTACATAGGACAATAAACTACCTCTATCTACAAGCAATATCTGCAACAGTCAAAACAAATAATGGCGCGATAAATTTCCCTGCAGTATACAACCCAACGAAATTTAAAATCATGAAACTACGATATAAGGACATTCTTAATTCTCTTGGTTCTAAATCCCCAGCACGTGGTGACTACACTGCCAAGCACGTATTCTGGGGATTGAAAATAATTATCCCTAGAGGTAGAACTCGCGAACATTTTCTTAATGTCATCTCTAAAGAAGAGCCTACTTTAGGAATACTGGCCACATGCCAGTGATAAAATCATCTGATATACATATGTATGTACATACTAGATTTCGCAGTAAGCAAATGAGTTAATAAAAAGACTGGTGATAGCACAATGACGAAGCTCTTATCGACTTATCAATCGTCATAAAATATATTCAAAAACTAATCTGTTGCGTCTTGTACTTCGAACAAGCAATATGTTCGAGAGTGGTGGCGCTATGCTGTCGCTGGTTCGATGATGTTGGTTTGATGGATGGTGTGGTGTTGGTGAAGATAAATAGTGTCACACGTATTTCAATATTATATTTCAGAATAAGATACTTGGTGATATAATCAATGTCTTAGTGTGGTGTGCGTGTGAATGTTAATCTTTATACAAATGTTAATAATCATCCCGTTTGAGGGTGTTGTGTCGCTATTTATATGAAAAGTGGATGTGTGGGAGGTGATGGTGTGCGCCAATTAGAGCGTGACTACCCTTCGGACAGTCCTCCAGGACCCGCTAGCATACCGCCCATCCTGGAAGTCCCAGTTGGCAGGGTGGTGGTACGTCGCGTTGGCGGGGGCATGAGGTCCAAGGGTAGCTCGCTCGTAATGGAACTTGAGCGGTCGGGGCGACGGGGAAGGTTTTATGGCACGGCACTAGTTATCGGATGGTCACGAGTGGGCACCAGGAAGACATGTGGCGCGCAGAAACTTTATGCTGCTATCGCCATAAATGCTTCCTGGGCCTCGTTGACAGATTAAAAGATTTAGTTGGCTGAAGGCAAAAAAAGGAAAGGTGTGCATTCAAAATCGTCGAAGCGAATATACAGGGTGTCCCGTAACTCCTCGAACACCCGGAAATGGGGGGTAGCTGTAATTGGCCAGTGTTTTTCGTTAATAATTCAAAAACGAAGCTTCAAACTGGATTTTGGAAAAGGAAAAGGTTGTTCAGAGTCACCTCAGCTACCCCCCATTTCCGGGTGTTCGAGGAGTTACGGGACACCCTGTATAATCAGTGGACCCATAGTGACATGTTGACAAAATTGTTGGAAAAGAACATAAACTGCAATAGCCCACTGAAATCATCAGAAGAAATACAAGCTGCAGTAAACTATGTATATGTAGTAAGAAAGCAAAACTGAACATACACATGGAATTTTAACATAAATAATATTTTATTATGAGACTGTTTTCTTTATAACTCAGACTGGTTGCACTAACAAAAAACAAGTGAACTATTACGATCTGTGAACTTTATTACAGTATACAGATTACGTACATCTTAATCAATTCAGTTGATACAGAGTAATTATCAGATAAATAATAACGTGTTTGGTGAACGTGTCACGAAAATGGAACTGAAAATATTGAGGAACAGTATGTTATCTTTGCATAAAACTTACTTGAAAACTGCTTATGGAGAAGGAACATTGTCACATGCGCAAGTTTTTCGACAGCATAAAATGTTTTTAGAAGGACTAGGAGCTGTTGAAGACGAACCACATTCTGCAAAGCCTGTTACTGTACAATCGGATGAAAATTTAGAATCCAGTCTGATAGACGGTTAACATTGAGAATGGTAGAAGACGAGTTGAATATTAGTTGTTCATGAAATTTTAATGTTCATTTTAATGTCCGATCAGACATTGTCAACACGTAGTTTGCTTTGCTCACACTGCATTATCGGCCAATGATTTTTTAGTAGCAAAGAAAATTGTTGTAGACTCCCACACGATGTATCTTAAGGAACATGGAATAAAGGTGGGAAATTAGTCTTGTCCAGTGGGAAAGAATAGGAAGTGAAGGTATAGGAAATTGATAGAGGATAGGCGGAAAGGGAAAGGTTAGAGGCGTTTCGTCCTGGGCCTCCTAGTGGACTCGTCAGTAAGGCTACCTAGGAGACCCGTGCCTTAGACGCGGGAGGGACTGGAAGGACTCAGGTCAGAAGTTATATATATATACATACACAAATAGGAGCCTTTTATGAGGACTAGCGAGAACTTGCGGTTAGTTCGTCCCTCTGGTGGCAGAGTGTACGAGGATCGCTGCAGAAGTTTCGGAGGTGGCTTACTTAGTCATCATGTCATCGGTGCGTCAAGTGCAAATAACTGTACATCAGCGTCCATGTGCTGCTTGAGGGAAATCCCGGAAACTACGTTAGCATTTGGTCGCCAGTCCTTGGTCAGAAGAATAAGGTACGTCAATTGCTACTGAGCCGGAGAGGCCAAACGCTTAGGAACCAATTAAGCGTTAGACGTTTCTCCTGATCACAAAGTTTGCATCCTAGGAAAGCAAAATACTCGAACCCTCAAAAATAGCAAATTGGTCGACGGGTGGCTTACTTAGTCATCATGTCATCGGTGCGTCAAGTGCAAATAACTGTACATCAGTTATCGCTTGTCAGTTATCATTTGTTCGCCAGTCCTTGGTCAGAAGAATAAGGTACGTCAATTGCTACTGAGCAGGAGAGGCCAAACGCTTAGGAACCAATTAAGCGTTAGACGTTTCTCCTGGTCACAAAGTTTGCATCCTAGGAAAGCAAAATACTCGAACCCTCAAAAATAGCAAATTGGTCGACCGTATCATAAACTTAGGGCAACCTGTTGTCTCAACAGTTGTAATGGTATCGCAGCCACCTTATTCTCCAGTTCTTAGTCTCTGTGACTCGTTTTTGTTCCTCAAGATTAAAAATCATTTTAAAAATCAATTGAAAACATTCAAAAGATCATGACCGACCAAGTGAACGCTCTAAAGCAACTCACGAGGATGCCCATAGGGCAGTGGTCAAACAACCTGGAGCACACAGTAATATTCGAATAGTAAGGCACACCTTCTCGGGAGGATGCCCATTGGGCAGTGGTCAAACAACCTGGAGCACACAGTAATATTCGAATAGTAAGGCACACCTTCTCGGGTAACGATCCCGTGGTGGGGCATTGTATGAATTATGTACTATGCAGAGCTGAAAGGATTGCTCGTGAAAGGAATGCAGGTCCGATTGGGTCATGTTCCTCTAAGCCCACCTTCTCTAACACAATTAGAGAAATAGGGCACATCTATTGTCATTACTGGCCGAAGCGATAACATCGACGCATCGGATCATTTAAAATTGCACAACGTGAGATTTAGGTGACGCTTGTCAAGTACCCCATTGCCATCCCGCGAGAAAATTTTCCATCTCTGCGCGGTAGTAACGATTGTCCAGTCTAAGTATGAGAACTGTGCAAGCTTCGAAGATGGAAGGTTACAAGAACGGGAAGTATGTACACTCCCGTCCATAAGTATCCGGACACCTGGCAAATTCAGATAAAATGCGTATGAATGATATAATAATGCAATTATTTCTTAACAAAATTGGTGTTAATCAAAAGATCTGTTACTACAGAAGATCTGTAGTATATAGTAAATAAGATACTTACCACTTGTTGCGACCTGATGAGGACGCAACGAAGTCTCGGTTCGGCGGATTATAGTAATAAGCCACTTAGTCATATTTGGCCGCCAGACCGAGGTGCCGACGTTGGGAAGACCGCAATATAACCCCCGTGGACTCACTAGCGCGACACTCTGACAATAGGTCCCAAAAACACTCGGGACCATAAAACATTCATTACCCAAAAGGTCACAGTTTTCGTCGACCAATAGCCGAACCCACCACGTTTTCCACCTCCATAACACAACCACCAATCAGAACCAACCTAATAAAAAAAAATATATACATCTACACACCTGAAAACGAGCATTAACAGTACAACGAGTGCACGAGACACATCGTCAAAAAAAGAATAACCGAATTTCAACTAAACATCTATCAGCGAACCGAAAGCAAATCATCTATCAAACATCTACATCAACGAACCGAAAGAAAAACATCTAACCCAACAACCAAGTTTCATTCCACCTCGAACCAGCGAGAACTATCATCAACCTGCGCCAGAACTTCTGGTCATAAGACTTAATCAAAGTCCACGACGCAACACCACTGAATAATATAAAATGTTTAAATCCTGGCCCCGTTACGAAATAACCGATTGGACCAATCGCGGCAATCTTTCAACGACTTTCTTCAAAGTTTCTTGCTGAATTTCGCTCCAGCTTCTTTGTAGTTGTGCCCACAGCTCTTTTTTAGATTTTCGCACCATTGTTACTATAGCAATGTTTTTATATCATTTACTGGTATGAATCTTACATATTATGTAAAATAGTTCTACGATAACAGACCGTTCAATTAGTATCAAGTTTCTTAAGAAATAATTATATTATTATATCATTAATATGCTCTTTACCTGAATTTGCTAGGTGCCCGGATACCTATGGATGGGAGTGTATGTAGTCTGTAGAAGGAAAGAGTTTGGTTTTAAGCTCAGATTTTAAGCTTGATTTCCAGCTGATCTTCAGCAAGAAAATTGTGTTTAAATTCAGGCTACTATTTAGAAATTATAAATAAATTTTTATTATGCAGTCTCATTGGTAAAGCATGATTTTTAACATTAAAAAAAATATTATATTCTTTGGAATTTTCTCTACAATGTCAAGGTTCTGCATTTTATTCAATCGGAAAACAATGTCACAATAAAGCATCAAGTGTCGCCTAGCCTGCTGACTCAGGTAGGTGGCCGTGACAACCAGGCTCTTAAGATTGATCGACCGCATCTCTCGTAAAAACAGTTTTATTCGAACAATACTGGTACGTTTTTTATACTTATTTTTATCAGATTGCAACGCAGGCGGTATTCCTGTCAAGTGTCGAGTTTTGATTGTCGTTACTTGACACGTCACGTCACATCTATCTTGCTGACTCTCGTTTTATCTATTCCCTTTTCTTGTCAAGATGTTCGAGAGCCAATTCCTGGAATCAAAACGCTACTTGTGTTAGGATATAAGCGCTAAGATATTGCATAGGGCGTAAAATATGAACTGTGTTATTTTCTAAGATATTTTGATATAATAGTTGCACGTGTGACGAACGACGAAAGTAATTGCAGAAAGTGTTCGATTGTCCTTGTCCGGTCGCGCAGCCCACCGGCCAGTCACATATCATAAATTAATAAACAGTCCTTTCCAGCCGTCTTCCTAGCCCCTTAACAAATTCCTTCCCTATCATAAAATAGTTCAAGTCGCACCCTGGTCATGTTTCCTATCCCTTTCCCCTTTCCGGGTTTTCCCCAAATTATTTAAACTTTTGCCCACCACCTTCACCCTCACGTTCTCCTTCCACTAGTTTCCTAATATCCAATCACACCTCCGCATTTTTCGAGACCTTCTTTTCCACCACCTTCAACGTCCAACCAATCAGAACATACACCGACCTAATATATACCCACGCACCACCACAAATAAAGAGAGTTCAAAAAGGACACTTCACGAGGACAAGACAAACCAAAAGACACATCCCAAGTATCATTCCTTACCTCCGGAAACGATCGTAAGGAAATCCCTGTACGATACGCGGTGTCGAAACATCGAAGTGAAGAGTTACGACCTTCACTAACGCGCCGTCTTTATTAAAGTAGATCGCGTTGCATCGCGAATTCGTGCAAAAACAGAAAGTGTTTGGTAGGCATTAGGTATTGGGTGTTCTGAGGGTACGAATGCGGGCCAAGGGCCACGCGTTTGAATGTAATTTGCTTATTTTCCTTCTTCTACACATTAATGTTCAATTAATAATTACTGATGTTATTATTCCATTAGTCACGTAGGAAAGACAACAAATTATTTACTAATTACTGTCTTACTTTGTCTAATCTTTAAGATACGTTAGATATACGAGGATTCGTTATATCTGGCGATTTTTAAACGGAAGGAAGTATGTAATGGTAGGATGTAGAATGCAGAGAGAGAAAACTTCTTTCTTGCTACAACAAATTTAACTCGACTTGACAACGCTAAAAATGAGATAAGTGTGTAATTTGCTCGAGAAGGAACAATTCAACTGAACAGTTGAGCAAGATCCGCGAACCTCAGAAATAACCTCGTTTATATGCGCATATCTTTTGACTCTGTAATCCGGATCTCTACATCACGATACTATTCGAGTTTGCTTTGGTGTATTTTATGCTGTTTGTCTTGTAAAAACGTGGTTCAATTTGTGATAATACATTTCGTTTATTTACCTTACAATTAGATTAAGTTTTACGGTGCAAAATAAGAACTACTTGTAAAACAGTTCAGAAGATAGTAAGATTACTTATTTTTGATATATTAACATTTAAAGCGAGAAACTTTCCCATGTTAACAAAATATATTTAAAGCTTGGACTTAAAAATCTATCGTAAATTCTTCGTTTTTCAATTCCTGAAAATCTATTTGTCGCCACTTTTACTTCACGTGTCTGTTACTTCATTTCCAATTACTAAAAGACTGACCTCCGTCTACTATGAAATTACGGCTACTTTAGGAAATCATACAATTGCACTTACATGTTATTTTTATGCCCCGAGGCATAAAACTAATAATACATAGTGAATCTTGTAACCTTTAATCTTTGAGACTATCTAAACTGAAAGAAAAAGTGAGTAAAGCTTTGCATGGTACTTTTTGTAAACAGAATTATGCATAAGGCAATTTGCGATCGATTAATTACTTAGCAACACGTTTACTAATATTATCCTACATACTTTTTTGAAATGCACAGAAAAGAGAGCTACACCGCGCTAAAGATTTACTATCTTTTAGTTTGAACTATTGATCGGTGCCAAAATAAAGTATTAAATCATCCCATAAGCTCGTGCCGAAACCGAAACATTGTTTTAATGAAAAACCAAAAAAGTTTTATACAGGATATTTTTCAGAAAGTTTAACGGTATGTGTGGCGACCTCCGAATCACGCAACGAAGCCTCGGTTTGGCGGATTATCGCCATAAAATGTGTTAGTCACATTTGGTCGCCAGACCGAGGTGCCAACGTTCAGCGGCCCACCATATACCCTCTGTGGACGAACCAGCGCCGCGGTCGAACAATGCATTTTCCTGAAGAATCGAAAAACACTTGCAGCCATAAAAAATACCGTTACTGGAGATCGAATTTATTAGCAATAAATTCGGTCCCCCAAAAAAGACCAGTTTCAGTCAACCAATCAGACAACACGCCACACTTTTCCACTTCCACACGATACCCATCCATCACAAATCACCCATAGTCTAAATATACATCAGACAAATTTCAACACGACGTAAACAACGAATAGGCAAGTTTAATATCGTTCCACAATTCGATATAAATACATTGGATTTCCAATGTAAAATTTTCGCAAAATTGTGTCGGTCGCTATGATAGTTTTTACTAGCAGGTAAGCGTTGCTTTCTTGGTACGGCACTGACCTGCCCTTCTCTACAATCCTGAACAAATTGCCCAATATTAATTTAACGGGAAACAGTCGCAAAAGAGTTTTTAATTCAGAATGCGACACACATTCTTATCGATCAATTCTCTTGACGTTGGCATAATACATCGGAGTAGATTAACCTCATTGGAGGATTAGACCTAAATTAGGATTTAACCTCGGTTATACCAAAGCGAATCAAAGCTTTAGAAACGTATCCTGTACAACTGAGCTACTCGAGTAGACGTTTTTTGGGCATGGGCACCCGCTATTGTTTTTGAGCTGTGCTATGGCTAAAGTTTGGGGCAAGTGACGTCGACACTCATTAAAGCGGAGTTGGGAATAATGATTGTGGTGGGTGTGTAAGTTCGTAGGTAGGAATGCGTTGGTACACCTATATGTTACTGTGAAAGCCTGAACGCAGGTAAATGTTAAGATTTGCGCGGTGTCTAGGCGTGAGCAATTTAACAATTTGTAGTGTGAAAGAGAGTCTTTCGTTTATGCTCACTTCAAACGTCAACGTTAATGACGATTGAATATTTGTTGAAACTGGATACTGGAAGGTGGTGAAAGAATGATGTCACGAGTATACATAACACTTAAACTTTAAATTTATTCTACAACTGTTGAATTAGAAAAACGCGTTAGACTGGTGATAATAATTTCTGTGTTGAATAGCTGATAGTTTTTTAGAATCTCGTCTTCCTTTGAAGGAATTCGTGCTTAAATAATAAATGCGGACATATGAAAATGGGAATGACGATGTCTGATTGGTGGTTTTAATTTGGTAGGGGAAGCCGCCGTGACCCTCAGGTACTGCAAGTACCTTCGAGTGGCATGTGTCGGATTTTCCCCATGCCTTAACCGTAGCAGGTAATATTTTATTAGTTGCCCTGACTCGGCCAAGGTAAATGAAAATTAACACGGCCGAGGTAAAATTCTTAATCCTACTACAAAAGGGGCAATCGTCGCTATACATTCAAAGAAGGTAAAATATGCACAATGGTTTTTACTTATAATTAGTTTTACGCCTTAACACGCGGAAATCCTAACATTTACCAACCAATGTCGGTATCAGTCCGACATTATGAAACCAATATTTATTTCGTACTTTCACTGAAATTAAATAGCAAATTTAGGTTAGACTATTTTCTTTTTCTAACCTAATCTAATTTCACCTGGCCATCTGTATTTTGCGGTCAGAGTGATCATTAATTTGGAAATATTTTGGTTACCTTTGTTCAATAATTATTTCATTTTATAGTCTGTTTGATTGTTATCGTCTTCAGAAATTTAATTTGTTTTTAATAGTATGTAACTATAACGTGAGTTAGTGTGTCGATTTAGGTACAAAGTCAACCGTATTCCTTGTGAGGACTCTTATTGCAATAAGACCGTAAACGAGATAGTTCTACTTTAAACGTGGATTTACTGTATCGATTGTTACGTGCAAAATCTCTGAAAGACCATATGAAAATCCCCAAGTGGTGCCAAACCGTAAAAACACGATCGAAATTCAAATTCCGATTCATGAAGTTGTAGTTATATGTATCTCCCAGTTACGAATCAGATTTTACTATGCATGTTTCGTATCGTGCTCTTATTTATTCGGTTATAAGGCGTCACGGTCTTTTTTCAACCCAATGTGGAATCGGATGAAGCTTGTAATGAATATGTTTAGTGTGGTTGTTGTTTGGTTATGAGTTGCTTTATTGTGGAGCCGTGGCTTGTTACAAGGCTCCCTTTTTTTGGACTGATTCTATGTTAAACAGGACTGCTTATATATATTTTTCCGTAGCTGTAGGTTCGAGGAAAGGGCCAATCAACGCTTTTTCCGAAGTAATGTCCCTTTCGCGAGTTTCTGTTGGCAGGTAAAGACCGGCGTCGCAGGTCAACGTGGGGGATTGTCGGCCGCGTCGATGTTTCGTGTTTGAGGACACGACGATGCATATGGGTTATGATAAACCAACCGGTATTACTTTATGCTTGTCCATAATATTATTCACAACCTAATTAAGATAATACCATAATTTTTTCGGGTTCTTTTAAGAATTGCAGGCTCCTTTTTGTCTAAGTATATGTAAAAATTGATATTCGAATTGGTCTTCCATCTGCAATTGATAAGTAATCTTAAAATTTTATTTGGCAGTTCAGCATACCTTTATGTCTGTGAGATCTGATAAAAATAAGTGCAAAAAACGTGCAGGTATGGTTCGAATGAAGCTGTTTACGAGGGATGCGGTCGATCAGCCTTGAGAGTCCGGCTGTCACGGCCGCCTTCCTCACTCAGCACGCTAGGCGACACTTGATGGTTTATTGTGATATTATTTTTCGAAACAAGCAAAAACTTGACATTGCAGAAAAAGCTCCTAGGAATATAATATTTTTTTCAAATATTAAACATCAAATTTTACCAAGAAAACTGGAAAACAATAATTTAGTTATAATTTCTGAATAGTACAAATACTTTCCTGAGTTGAAAATCTAATTTCTTTCTTCTACTGACTACGTGCTTCCCATTATTTTGTGTCTTTCTATCTTCGAAGCATGCATAGTTCTCATTCTTAGGCCGGGCGATCTGCATTTACGTTCATACAGTGCTCCACCACGGAAGCATTATCCGAGAAGTGTTTGAGAAGTAAAGTGTGTAGTGTTTAGCCTGGAGCGATAGTTGCGTGAACGAAAAGTGCTTGATCTAGAGCGATAGAGGTGTGAAAGAGAAGAGTGTTTGGGACAGAGTACTTGAGAAAATTATGTGAACGAAGGATGCGTGACCACTCAAAGGGTGTTTACGCACTTACTGTGATTCTTACTGTGGAACTCGGGTTGGCGTTGTCTGGTTTGCACAAATGGTGCCCATTCGCGTACTGACTCAAGTTTTATGTTTTTAGCGGATACTTCAATTGTCTCAATTTGGTATGGTCACGGTTACATTTGCAGAGAATCCGTTTTTTCGTTCTCTTAGTCTACTTATACTAACTTACTGACTAGGGTGGTGACACATTCGACGAATCAGAGGGCTTGCAAACTCCCGACATTCTTTCTAAGGTCCCGAGCATACTGCTCACCTTGAGGACGGGAAATCGAGCGAGGTGAGGATGCAGGTTCGAGCGTGAGCAAACCCTGTGTCCGCGAATTGCTCGTGACGGTTAAGGGTTTATGACACGTCTAACTCTATAGAAGCAGGGCTCTATTTAGTAGTTATTCGACTCGTCGAAACGCAGAATTTTGGCGTTCATAAAGCAATTTGCAGAACCCGGTTTCTTACCCTTAACGATCTATTGTACGAAGAGAAGGGTTGTATGAAGAGAGAATTAATTAAAAAGCGCTCTCAGAAATAGCCTTGCCAGTCGTCCGTGTCATAAACCCAATCGCCTTAACAAAGAGTTTGTGTGGATGTAATTGAATGTCGGTTAAGAGTGTCTGCCTAGAGTGAAAGAAACTGGGAACTAGAGAAAGAGAGAATGTGGAGGTGTGAGGATAAATGAGGGTGAAAGAAGCGCGTGCGAGGCAGAATACAGTAGACGGTATAGAGAACAGAGTCGAGAATTGCGAGTTGCGAGTTGCAAGTGAGAATAAATAGTGAGAACAGCGAGTATTGTGCGAGTAATTGAGGGACTATGTAATCACGGTTATAGTATAATCATACACACACAGTCACGAAAGACTTCGTACACTCCATCAAAAAATTATTTTGAAAAAAATAGGCAATGATATTGTATAACATCGTGTTTATTCGTTAAAACGTTAGATAATATTAACTATTCTATAAAAAATTGTTATTATTTTATAAGCATATTTTAACAAATAAACGAAAAATTTTTCTGGGCAGTAAGTATAAAATTAGTCGGAGTACTATGCCATAGTTTCTCATTAGATTGTTGAATTCTGTGTTAGTGTATTCATATTGACAACGTGTTATCTTTTGACCTGATGAAAACGTGGTGATCTTCTCGATAATACTCTTGATGATACTACAGGGTGTTTCCTTTATCCTGAAAAATTGAAACATCTCGTAATGGACTGAACCTATAAAAAACATGTTTCAACAAAAGTTGCTTGGTATGAAGGGAGACACCATTTGGTGCAAATTATTTTTTTGCAGGTCAAGTGGTGGGGGAAAATTTCAAAGTTAAGTTCATTTTTTTTAAATGGAACCATGTATATTTTTTTCATAGTACAATGTCATTTGGTGAGACGAATTCAACGATCTGTCATATAAGGTAATTTATTGTTGCAAAATGTTATACGTAGTGACAGGTCTGTGAATACTATTTTGCAATAAATATTTTATACTCGTATGCTCTCCAATTTGCTATACAATTCACCATCGATATGTGAGTTGAAAGAAAATGAGATAAAAAGAAAGCATCCAAGAGCTACATTCTGCTATCTTTTAAAAATTCCTACTTTTCCTCTGCGAAGCCAGCATCCAACGGTAACCCCATGATTGTGCGTTCAAAAGCTGGTAACGTTTCAAAAAACGTGGTACAATGGAAAAAGAAAAAGGAAGAAGTGAAGAATACCAAAATGCAGCGCAGGATGTATGTAAATGCGGCGTTCATGGAGCAGGTATAGTACATCCGCGGGCGACGTGATGGAAAAGCATGGTCATCGGGGGGTTGGATTAGAGCGCAGCTGATGCTTTGTGCGCTTGTTCATCCACGGTGCGAATTACTCGTTCTATTATTCAGCTGGGTGTAAAAGCGCTGTAAAGTTCGACGCATGCTTAACCGCTCGTGCAGGAAGGATCAACGCTACAAACTAGACGGAACCTTCGCGTCTCTCTTTCGTCAACTTCCCTATGCTCTTTTTGTGGATGTTATCGCGTGTCCTTTATTTACTCGCATTTGTCTTTCAGTTTTAACAAAGCCTTCGCGACCGACAATGGTCGTCCGATTTTAAAGTTGGTGGAGCCGAGGAAAATTTCATCTGGAGCCACCCTTATCCGAACTAATAGCGGGACAAAAATCTTCGGATAATAGAACAATCGATTTTCTGATACGAAATTTCATTTATTCAAATAAAGATTACACAGACACAGGCATGGTTTATGGCACGACCGAAAAATACAGTTATTTTTGAGTTTAGGATTTTACCTTTATTACTTGCATGCGTCGAAGTTCAGCATATCGAGAGAAGGCAAACTGTTTTGTTACCTTTTAGAATATTCGTGTCTTCTCGCGCTCAGTAGCTTAAAACAGGCATGGGAAACCTTTCCTAAATAGTTTGGGGGCCAAATTATCATTCTGTGACAGAGTCAAGGGCCGGACCAAATTATTAAATAAAATAAATTAATATTAAATGAATTAAAACAAGTTGCTACTTCATATTTCATTTATTTATAATA
>NW_017100969.1:330771-356457 GCF_001263275.1 Habropoda laboriosa
AATATAATGCTTTAGTATAAAGCTCTACATACATTTTATAATATAATGAACGACATAGCAATTTAATGTGAAAATTGAAGACAAACTTCGCTGAAGACCCTCGGGCCGGGGGTTGCCCATATGTGGCTTAAAGACGTGCCATAAACCGCGAGTTTCCGAGTGGTACATTTCTTTTTTGTAACGGTCCGCGAACATAAGTCACCTGATAGAAATCCCGTACGGTTGCCGATTTTGCCCATCTCCACCGTGACAGTCACCCACCCTTCCAAGAAAAAGCGCGCTTAGGGCGCACTGGAAGGGCGTTGGCGACATAATTAGATACGCTGATTGGTTTTTGAAATTGTTCATCATGAGCCAATCAGCGTGTATTTATAAGGAAGCGTCTGAAGGAGCGTAAAACGCTCGCTAAAAAGCAGCAGATTGAAAACTGACTCGTTGGAGGACAGACATACAAATAGTGATCTAACTGCACACTGCTCAATTACAGCGTACAAGTCAAAAATAAAACAGAATATTCTAATCCCAAATACTTGGATGGTCCTTCGAGAACAATTCATTAGTCGGTACACTACGTACAAGCACAACCGAGCTCGGGAAAAAATTAATTTAAAAAGTCACGGGCTTAATATTAAGATTAATTGACAGTTTCTTCATATATTTATGGATCTCGGATTTATTTAGCTGCTAAGTCACATAAATTTTTCAGGATAAATAACTACTGAGAGTAATATTCTTTCTGTCCTTCGATCCATCGAAGTTCTTTTCTGAATGCCACGAGTGCTTCGGCGTGAGTATATTACGTTCGAATGATAAAGCGTTCGGATATTCAGGTATTGAGATAATGGATGTTGGGATAAGGGAGGCTCTACTGTATCGGCTGATTACGCTCACCATTTCTCGAAGACTATTGCGGCAAAAATAAGAAAATTTCTTAGTACAATACATATTTTCTAGAGAACATTTTAAGCTAACTTGTATATGAACCACTTTTCAGCTAGATTCAGTAGATTTACATGATTATGTTAGAGGTTTCTGTTCGTGATTTGCGAACTTCGCGACGCGATGCGTAATTCGACCGGTGCGCAAAGAATTCACGAACTGCTCTCGCGGCAAACTAATGGCACGAGTGCTGTTTAAATTTGTAGATGAGATTTGTGGTGGGTGAAAAAGAGATAATGTTTTACACGATAGACAAATACTGGCTGATTGGTGGTGACTGTTACTTTTTATTTTTCGTGATGTCTCAAAGTTGGTGATAGAATCTCTGATAGAATCTGTCTGTTTCTGTGTGTGTTTTTGTTTTTATAAGTTCGGTGTGTACAGTGATTGGTGGTGTGAAATGTGTGAGAAGTGGTGGGAGTATCGGTTGATTGGTGTTTGGGACGTGTGGTAGGGTTTGTCTGGTGGAGTCGAAGTGGGGAAATTGTTGCTAAAATTGTTATATTAGGGGATGGGAAAATCCTGAGGTCGGAAGGTGGTTTATGAGTGTAGTGCATGTGGTGTCCAGATGTAGGGTATTCGACTTTCTAAGGTAATAAAACAATTTGCTAATGGCGAGGAGAGAGACCAATTTTACGGAAAATATACTATTTGTGGATATGGTAGGGCTCCATTGTTCGAGTCCTCGGTACGGTCGAACAACTTCTATAGGCGCATATCACTAGTAAAATAACCGCTATTGCACTTCATTAGCATGTCGTGTCGCGCATTTACTTTACGCGATACTGGCTGCATAGATTTATAAAAATTACATTGAAACTGTTACTAGAAGCATGCAAACAAATGTATCAGAGCGAAAGACTCGCTATGACTTACACATAGTTCTCATATGAAGAACTTCAACTTTGAATAATTTCTGGCAAGTGCAGCTCGTCATTGTCAGTTTGCTCAAGAAAGTTCATGACGAGCTGGACTCGTCATTTCAGTTCAAGGGGTTAATTGTCTTTTTTAGTTATATTTGTATGAAAATTTTGTATTACAAAGAAAAGAGAAAAGAAGGAAGAAAAATTCATTTGGTGGAGGAAATGCAAAACGTGAAATAAGTTTGAAATTGGTTGAAAATTTCAGAGTCCAAGGTCATTTCAAGGTCATGCTATTATGCAGAAACGCAGGTGAAAGAAGAAAGCAGAACATTTTTTTTATAAAAAGACAGAAGAAAGAAAACAGAAACATTGTTTTCATAGAAGAAATGGGAAAAAATGAAAGAAAGTTTCACGTTTGATTTAAAATTTTAGAGTCGAAGCTGATTTTAAGGTCATATTAGAGAAGGAACAAATTTTCCTCCATCTTGTTCACTCTTTGAAACTATTTAAATTACGTATAAAACTTTTCCTCCACCACCGTAGCTAGAGAAGATAATTAGATGTCCTTTTTTACGTGTTCCACCCTCTATAATCTCATCAGAATTCATCCAGAGTTAACGAAATACATACTAATCGATTTATCAGTCTGAACTGAACCGGAAACAGAGACAGACGTCACGTTGAATTACTCTCCTGTATTGTACAAAGACCATAATAAACGAGAAGCATTTCCTTTCCAAGGAAAGCACTCCTTTCTATTCAAACATGTCAAACGAAGAAGTGCCAGCATCCAACAGTATTGTTCAATTATTTCTTCATTCTTTTCTACACTAATTGAAATGTTCATCGTGTAATTGTTTGGATGTAATCGTTCGGAAACTGTCCGGATGAAAATACGAGGAAATAGGTTTTTATTGGTACAACGAATATTAGCGCGCAGAGATGAGCAGAGCGTAAGGAGAAACGGACAGGCTACGGTCAGACGCAGTAGATGCTGACCCGGTTGGCGTTACACGTGCCTGTGTATCTCCGTACATATACTACTGTAACGCTCCTCTTACGTAAAGGTTATTTACCTAAAGTCTCTCCATGTAGAATTGAGATAAACTTCAAATCTATAAAACATTAGCAGCAGATTTAATATTGATGAAAAGTGGGAGGTGATTCCAAACTTTTGGCCGGTAGTGTATATGATTCTTTTCAAGGTGGGGAGTTAACCTTATCGGTAAATCGTCGGCCTTTCATCCCCTAGAGCCGCCCTCCTAGGTCCTCGAGCACTCCCCCGTAGTCCGCGGAGTGGGGTGTAGGCGGTGGGTGAGAGACGGTCCCAAAAGGATTGTCAGTCCCATGTGGCGATCTTGCCGAGTTTACCGTTACTGAGCGCGCAAAGGGTCACCCCGGGTCACCATGTGGCCCGCAGAAGTGGAGAATTTCCGCGGCCATCAACTAGTAAACCGGATTTGTCCTCTGGCTTGAATAGGCTATTGTTGTCAAGGAAATCGCAGAAAAACCTTCTCAAAAGTAACGCCGCCACGGAATCCGTGTCATTAACCCCGGTTAGTTAAACAGTGCTAGTAAATTTTCAAAACGCCTATAGGCGCCAATAGTAATGAAAGGGTTAATTGCTATTTAGTAGGAGATGACGTATGCTTAATATCCTGTTCGCGTAACTTTAATAGAAGCTTACAAGCAGAAATGTTAAACTTCAATTCGCAAAAGGACGTACGGCTCTGGGTGCGGTTATATTAATCGATGTCGCTGTTTAGTGCCTTAATTTACGATCTCACTATATCGGTTCCACCAACTGCGCATATATTGTTCTCGTTATATTATTCATACTGTCGCGAAAGCGTCGTAAAGTTTGGTTAGAGGTGCACTTACAGGCCATCGTCAGAAAATGATAGGGTTGTGCATGTTTTAACATTGAACAGTTTACTCGTCACTTTGAATCTGATAACCTTTTACGATGATTTTTGATGATTGACTGCTGACGTGAAACTTTTTCAAAAAGAACGTTAGCCAACTAACAATTTCCGCTTTTCGTGAAGTTTGGCACATACAGGTCGACCAAGCAAACCTGGAGGTTCTTGGAGGAGTTAGGGTCAGGAAGTGGGAAATGGAAGAGAACTAGTTATGTCTTCGCTGATAGTCAGCCAATCATTGAGGATATTGCACTTACCCTTCCATGAACAACGATAGGTGACGATTGAGCTTCGCGTGAGTAGTCGGTAACAGACGAACCACGTACCGATTTTCGAGGCGCGGAAATGGTGGCTGTCAATCTTTAGTGATATCCTTTTTTCCATTTTCTATTTTTGAGAATAAAGACGCTTCGTAGTATCGCGAAAAATAATTAACTTCTTCCGAACAATGGCTTTAGAATTTTTCGTTTTTCTGCGTCCTGAATAGTCGAAAACGTGTTATGAACCAGGTGTTCCTGAAGCGTCGATCCACAGGCGCTTTCGTATAACGGCACTTTCAGCCGAGGGTTGACTTGGCGAGAATTATCGACACGTCACTGAAAGATATCGAAGAATTTACGTACCCGCAGGTATCGCCCTACTCTTTCCAAGGAAAAGCGCGCTAAGGGCGCTCTGTAAGGTTGGGCGACACTATTGGTAATTTGTGATGTCGTGACAAACCAATCAGCGTTCCTTTCGAGACATTCCCACGAGACATTCATTCATCCACAAGTGCCCGAGACACGCATTCGTTCTTAAGTCATATGATGCGGCACGAAAATATTACAATATATTTTCTCATCGCGCTTTCCCGATAAATTAGTGTCCGGAGAGTTCCACTAAAGTCGAATGTGTCATAAGTGTTTGACTTGTAGGAAAGACGATTGAGTTTTTTGTGTGATGTATGCAATTCGAAGGCTGCATGAGTTCTAAGTGTATTCTGTGCGCTTCGAAAGCTGAACGAGTTCTGTCGTTTCTGTTCTGTCTTGTCTCTACATCGAATTTTTTGTGTTGTGATTGGTTAATTTCTGTTTTCTGTAAGTGTGTGTGTGTGTTGTGCTATTGGTCGCAATTTTGGTGGTAGGGGTGTTAGAAATCTCGCGGAGGAGTGTCGATGGGGGTGGGCTATGTCCGAGGAATTTGGCGGGAGTCTCCATGGGGGGTGCGACTGCTGGACGTTGTCCCCCAGGTGGTTGCCTCATGTCCAAGAGTTGCGTATCCGGTGGTCTCAAGAACTTGGAAATCTGCGTGCCAGACTTCTGGCCGTTTGCACGCTGTTTAATGGTTTTGCGACGGTCGAGCGGTCGCAGGCTAATTGTAAGTCGGTACGAACGCTCAACGTCATACATTCCTCGAGTCGTCACCGTCGAGTAACATTCATTCGTCCGCAAGTGCTCGATACCAACACGTTTATTCGTTAGACATTCGAGATTCATTTGTTCGCGAGTACATTAGTTAACACATTAAGAACTGCTCACGAGTTTTCTCGTGCTGCGCGCCCCGTCTGTTACGGACGGATCACGAGACAAACCCGTGTTTTTTACACGTTGTCTTTAGATGTCAATTACTTTGATACATTGTATCTACTTTGTCCATTTAAGTGTTTACATCAATAGTCAATGTATTTAACCGTTTTCGTCTCATCCACACCGAAGAGATCAATCCCATTGGTGGAAACCGTATAGGTCAAGCTATGAAAGATTGTATAAATGCACGAATACGAAATAAAAACAGCTTAGTCTCAGAGAAAATTCGACACGTTGCATTGCATTTTGGTGATTCGAATAGTCTTCGTCTTCGAAGCGAATCAAGATATATATGTAAATTTTGTATGGTTCCTCTTCATAGAGAAAAATGTTTCACGCAATATCATACTTTAAAAAAGTACTAGAAACTTTGGTAAAATTGATTTTTAAATAAAATTTTATGATAATTATTAAAAACCAATTTTTTTTAATAATTGCCTAAAATACATCCTATTTTACAATTTCTAAAAATTTCGTAAAAATTTATTTTTTAAGTAAAAAAGTTATGATAATTATTAAAGAACGTAAGTTTTTTTCAATAATACCTAAGATGCATCCTATTTTACAATTTCTGAAAGTTTCGCAAAAATTGCTTCGTAAATAAAAAAGTAATGAGGATTTTAGTAACGTGCAAGCTTGCCCAAAAACGTGCGGTCCTAGGCGTATGTCTTATAGATTTCTTAGCGGTCCTTAATGTGTTAACAAGTACTTATTTATCTTACATTCGGAGATTCGTAATTAAGGAACTCATTCGTTTGGAAGCTCTCATTACATTCGTTACTCGAGTCGTTCGCGAGTACACACAACATACATTCGTTAACATTAGTTTTCACAACCCTACGAGTGAGGACATTTCATCCGATTTTCGTTAATGTTCAAGCGAAATGGAAGTTGAATACGTTACTCAATATTGATTTGGTGGGTAACTGTACGTGCGCGAGTCAACATTCGGAACGCGTCGTGCACGTCACGGCACATGAACTATTGTATCCATAACGATAATTATACACATCTTCTCAATTTTCCGATTTGCTTAACACTTAGCCAACCGCGCGCGCCATGCCTGACCGTACGCTGTTTGTATTTTACAAAAGCAGAAAAGGTATTTTGTGAATAGCGAACAACTCCAGTTCAAGGCAGACTTATAATAAAAGAAAAAGTAAACATGATAAAAGACAGCGCGTTGTTAAGAGAAAAGTGGAGGATCTCCCCGGTCGGTCATGCAGCGACTTACTTCACAGCGGGGAGATCTCCCTATTCGGGTGGCTAACAAGGGAACTTCGGTAACCCGAAATGTCCGATTTTTTTTAGACTTTGTGGGTTTGTAGGGGACCTCAAGAGAAGTATCGGGCAATTTTTTTTTGGCCCAATTTTGGTTCTTCGGGGTGAAAACAGCCCTTGAATGAAGATAAGGGAATAAAGTCGCGTCCGTATCGTAAACCTGGTCTAAACTTAAGTATCCTTAACAGTAGTACAATTGGCAAGAAGATGATTTCTTATAAAAAAAAAATAAATAAAAACTGTAAAATAAAGATTTCTTAATTGCTTGTCTAATTTCCGAGATTTACCGGATATCCTGTATAACGTGAAACAATAATTCCAATTATATAATTCCGAAAATCGTTGTTTTCGTTATTTAGATTTTTTGGAGATATAAATTTTAAAAACCTTATAAGATTGAAGAAAGTGTAATATAGTAATAACTTTCTACAAAAATATAAACAGAAGTGTAATATTTTCACGCGAAATGACATTAACATTTGACGATTAAAAGCTAGTTTGTAAAAATTCATTGTCTTTTTGTTTAAGAATTTTATTTCGTTTAAGTAATCTAGTATATACTGTGTAAGGAAAGATTGTATCATAGTTGGTAAATTTATTCTACTTGTATTTCGTTTGATAACAGTTCAGATCTTTGATTAGTCAAGGAAAGAGGACAACGCCCTTGTAAAGGAAACGTAAGCTCTTGTAGGGTTGCCATCCACATCCATTCGTGTTTATCACATATCGAGGTATAAAGTATCTGCGTGTAAAAGTGTTTCGATTTGTATCACGCAACTACCAAGGTAACATCCTGATTTTGATGAAATTTTGATATGTAGTAGTACAGAAAAGAAATATTCGACGCGTATTTTTTTACATCGGCAATCGTCCACATTAAAGTGGGGAAATCGCCCTCAAAGTTAAAGGTAATAAACATATTTCGTCCAATATCGCAGAAACTATTAGAGATAGAGGAATAATGTAATTTGAAGAATTTTGTATTTTTCAACAATAATTAAAAAAAATAAAAATTAATAAATAATTTTGACCAAATATGTTTATTATTCTCATTTTCGAAGGCGATTTTTACCCCTTCAATGTGGATGATTACCGATAAAAAAAGGTACGTGTCAAATATTTTTTCCAGTACTACCATATACCAAAATTTCATCAATATCGGTGATTATCACTTCGGGATGTTCCCTTGTAAGTTCTTCTTTATACGAACTTCACTTGTAAGTGTTCTGAAATGTATCTACATTTAAAAGTAAAAGAGCTAATACATATTATACCCACCGTTATATTCAAACTTATAAACAAAAGGCGTAAGTAATTACATATTTTCAAAAATCCGTAATTGTTGCCTCGCAAGAAATCACGACGAACCCTCGGTTTGGCGGATTGTCGTCATAAACTTGTTCAATTACACTTGGCCGCCAGACCGAGGTACCGGTCCTCTCACGCGTATCCCCCGTGGAGAGGTCACGTGCGCGGTGAAAAGTCACGCGGCAACCCCTGGGAAAAACCCAAAAATGGGGGTTTTCTAATGGTAAGCAACAATCCCCTTCCCTTGGAAAGAGCTGCGTCCCACCTAAACAACCTCCTCCAATGAGGAGTCAGCACGTACAACCCCCAGAAGAAATCGGCCACCAATCAGCAACTGGCCGAGCGGATAAAACTAAGGAAACGGGGCAGAAGCGCGTCCTTTTTTGGAAGTCTTGGCAATTGGTCTTACGAAAATTAGTATTTCGATAGTCTCGTGGCGACATCACCTCAAGTATCACTCTGTTGCAAATAAAACTAGTTCTTAGCATTTCACACTGAATAAATCAAGGTGTGATTAAACTCGCGTACCGGTTCGGCAATTAAGCACCGAACATTACGCGACCCGAACAGTAATAGAAACAAAATCAAAGGTGAA
The DNA here is from genome assembly GCF_001263275.1 of Habropoda laboriosa. Taxonomy (NCBI): domain Eukaryota; kingdom Metazoa; phylum Arthropoda; class Insecta; order Hymenoptera; family Apidae; genus Habropoda; species Habropoda laboriosa. The sequence goes on from NW_017100969.1 coordinate 339,245, forward strand.
ACTAAGATCTTCGTTCCATTCCGTGTAGAAATATTAAATAAAATATAAGAAAAAGCGAAATTGCAAAAATTTCGATGCAACATCGAAACAACCAGCTTTGTCACTTTATGAGGAACTTCGCGAAGATGTAACATCAACAGTATTAGACCAGCCTAGCTTCGAAATATACTTTCACCGTAATTACGGTAATACCAGCAGTTCGGTATGGAATGAAGAAGGACACGAACTTTCGGCCTGACCCTGCGCAAACGGCAGCCGAGCGGGATACTGGGTTTTAACAATATTCATAAATTCATAAATATTGCCGTCCGAATTGGTTTGACCGAGGCCAATGAATTTACTGGAAATGGGCTTAAACGACGTCGAGGATTTTGTTCTCTTTACCACCAATGAATATTTACTCGTTTCCACCAGAAACTCTCTCCCGCACAGCTTTGCTTTTCACTATTGTGCTTTTTCTTACACTTGGCAAAAACAATTAAAGCACAATAAAAATGCAAATGAATAACGCAAGTGATGGCTCGAGCTTGTACAGTTTCACTTAAATATTCAGCGGTAGCATAAAAGTCATATTTTTAATTCCTGTTAAAAAGGGGGATGTTAAAGGGGGTTGTGGAATACGGCACAAATGATGATTACTGCAGGAAAATTTTTTATCTTACTGAAAATATTAAATTATATTTCATACTTATTTGTTTTCGTTCTTTATTATCCTTTAATCAAAGAAAAATAGTCGAGATTAAGGTTTTTAATTGCGTGGAATTAAGGTAGAAAATATCACTCAGTCATTTGAAATTGTAGAATACTTTCAGCTTTATTTTTCTTTCTAAAGATCTGCCGGCATACACCGAGTCTCATCGATCTTTGCCGAAACCCTAGAACTAATACAACCCGCACAGCGGTGGTGGTTCTGTGGCGGTTGATGACGGAAGGGAGGAAAGAAATAGGGCGAAAGAGGATAGATGGAAAAGGAAGGAAAAGGAAAGATGCGTTTCGCCTTGGGCCTCTTAGTAGACTAGTCAGTAATGCTATCTAGGAGATCCGTGCTTTAGATGCGGGAGACGATTAGGCTCAGGTCAAATGTTCTGTGCAGGCTGTTCAGTTGCCTCTGCGAGAAAATTCAGGGGATAATTCAAGAAGTCGATATAAAACGAAAATCAAGAATTAAAATATTGCGCGTGGAACTTGGTTTTTTAGTTATTAACGTTTAAATATATCCCTTTAACCGAGCAACCCTCCCACCAGCGACTCTACACCAGCGAATAACAGCACGTTAAGACATAGGGGATACAGTGATCCTCAAAAGCTAAAATCCTGAAAAAGAAGAAGGCAATGATATTCGGCGTTGTAAACGACATTATCAATTTTTGCAGCACCACCATTTTCTTCACCACAACACAGGTGCACATCGAAAAGTTCTTCAAATATGTATTCCATTGTGTACTGTAAACACAACATGCACTGTGCAAACAAGACACACAAGTCGCTGAAAAACAGTCACTGTATACTACATATTCGCATACACAAGCGCTGCTTTTTCTTATACATCTTGTACGAGATAAGGTGTCGACTATGTGTCGTTGGTTTTGAGGATCACTGCCATCTCCCCGTGTCTTGACGTGACCTATATTCGTTGGTGTAGAGAGGTTTGCTCGGTTCCGGGGATATCTTTAAACGGTAATAACTAAAAAACCAAGTCTCGCACGCAATATTTTAATTCTTGATTTTCGTCTTACATTAGCTTCTAGAATCACCTCTTAAATTTTGGGCCGACAGTGGCCGAACACCCTGTATATAATCCAAAAAAAAAGATTCCAAATGAAGTCATTGATAATATGTGATTGTAAGACAAGATATGTTCTTAGAATTAACGCTGACTTTAATACTGATGTAATTACAAATTATGAAACAGGTATATCACGAAACATCGTGGTCACTTATTTCTTGCAACGTGGTTACAACCACATTTAAAAAAAATCATTAATTATTTATTGTTTTTACAAAATACTGCTACAAACGCACACGGAATAGTAATTAAATGACGTGGAGGTGTGCCCAAGATGAAAGGAAAATTAAAAAGAGGGGAAATTTTATAATGTACTTGCACTAAAATGATTTTATAAGCGGAAAGTAAAGTAGACATATTGTCAACGAGTCATTCGGCTGAATATTAGAATTCTGGTAAGATAAATTATCGTATAGGTGAAATTATACAAAAACCTAAATGTGTACTGTAATAGGTTACAATAAATCAATGAACATTGTTTTGGCGTACAAAAAGTGATTTTATTAATTATGATGGATTTTGTTGAGTAAGGTTGAAACGGTGTCACTCTTACGTTCAGTTGTTAAATTCAATAAATAATGCTTTGCAAAATGTTAGGCGCTTGCTCCTAAGGTCGAGTGGCACAGGGTAAAATTTTCCAATTTGTGTCTGTACCGATGGTCGTCGGGCCATAAATTAAGCGGAGGGTCGAAACGTCGTTCTACAGAGGAAGGTTCAAACGTAAAAATAATCAATGACCTGGTTAGCGAACTTTCCCTAAAAATGTGTAAGCTTTGTCTCGCTACAAAATAGGCATTACGGATCAAACAGGCACGGTAACAAATACAGTAGAAACACTTGGAAAAAGCCTAAAATGGTATAAGAAGTTTTTCTATTATTTCTTAGATCATTTGATATAGAATACGTATTGTTTATACAAATGCAAAACGAAAAATTTGGTCAATCTCGAAATTTCATTTACCGTTAATTAAGGAGATTTTAGAAATGTACTCCCGATCTGATTGTAAGTTTTATAGAAAGACAACGACAAGTTTAAAAGGAAACATCCATTGAGAAGACGTATTGGGGATTGCCAAAAATTATAGCAGGCGTAGTGTACGATATTATTGTAAGCATTGTTATGTTAATTTGTACGTAGTTCTCTGCTTTGAAATTTATGGCACCAAGCTTCATTTCTTAAATTAATCTTTTACTTAAAGTTTGTATCAAAAAGGGACGAGATGGATGGACAGGTCAAAAGAAAATGCCCGACATCTAAAAAACATCTACGAAAGTTCTTGCGGGATGCCTGGTAGAATATAACACAAGATAAATTGGACAAATTGATACAGTGTTCCCTGGATTAGTGTAACGTTTTTTTGCCCAAGATTAGTGTAATATTCGTATCCCCACTTCATTTCGCTGAAGCAAATCCTCACAATCGTGGGGCTGGCTCTATCTGCCTCCCTCTCAGAGTAACCCTATTCTAGTGATGCTCATAAACATTGTGCTCGATGACAATATCCCTTATCTCGGTTTAGTTTAACTTCTCGATCCGGAACGCCGTTACACTGACCCGGGGAACACTGTAATGCGTATACGAAAAATTTGTAGAATAGTTATAAAGAAAAATGCATATTTCGATGAAAGAAACTGAAAATAATTTAAACGGATAAATTATTCTTTTGAAAGTAATATATAAAATAGTAATACAGAGAAAATAATAATCGGTTTACTATTTCCATGTAAGTTAATGTTCGAAATAAAAATAGAATCAGTTACGACCGCATTCCTTTAATTAATACGAACAAATATTTCTTCCACTCATGTATGTTGTACGTCACAACTTTTCCATGTCGCAAAATAGATACATTTGCACTGCTGTTTTTGTAGCTTTTTCTTCTTTTAAACTCACATGCGGCAATACGCTACATATTACGTATGTGGTAGCTCTTTAGTTGCAAACTTCTCCCGACGGCTTGTTGACGTGGGAAAGGATTTCAAACAAAATTCACGTCGATTCACCTTGGTTAGGTCGTTTTATTATTAACTGTTACACCGGACTGGTTATACTGTTTTCTGTAATTAGAGTTCGATACTGGTCTCTTGGTGAGACTTCTATTGCAGCTGTCTATTGTTGAGACTTCTAATTTGAGGGTTGTTTTGTGGCCTTCTATTTTGAACTGTCGCAAGCTTTCGCGGCCCGTCTCCACGAAAGCTGCGTTCCTCGCCGAATCACCCTGATTGGTGATTTCCAAAACGATTCTCCACCAATCAGTTTTTCTCCGACGCGTTGACACCCCCTTTCCCGTTACGCCCTAAACGCGCTATTTTAGGGAAGGGATGCACAACGACCAAAGACGTGTTCGGCGACGGAATGTTTGGGAATCCTGTGGAGTCTTCGCGAAATCGGGGCTTTCTCGCGTAAAGTGGGCCCAGTCACGAAAATATCGAGGCCCACTTGTCCCTTGAACTCTTGGAGACTCCAGGATTTATGGCCTCTCGAGTCCTAGTGACCGAGTGTCGCAGGCAACGCGAAAAAGGACACTATTATCCGTTGGAAACAAAATAGTTGCCTGCGATGTAACCACTTGTGAAGCCATAAATCCGGCTACAGGATTCCCTTAGGTTTGTCCTATTTTACGACTAAACAGTAGCTTTGTAATGGTAGAAGAAATGTGACATATCGCAGTGTATAAAATATTCTCAATTATCTCCCACACATAAGTATCAGCGTTTCACGCGGGGCGTTACTTTTGTGTCCTCGTTCGAGATGTAGAAAATGTTACAAAGTAAGAAAAAGTAAATTATTCCTTGTTATCTGTTTTATTACAAGAAAACGCTGCAAGATACAGTATATTGCGTTTAAAACGCGTGAAAAGCGACCAATTTGACGTTTCCTCAATGTCGTCAATTTTGACAAACTGCTAGAGCGATAATACCGGAATGTTTTGTAGGTTGCGTGTGACACGCAGCGACCTTAACTGCTACACAGGGTGGAGCATTTAAGTGGGATCACCTATTTCTGGTCGTGTGAAAAAACTTCTTAGGACAAAGTTACGCTATTCTAAGGGTCACGTGTAATAGTAGAAAAGCTTTTTCTCAAGATCATCAATGTTTTTTTCAAATGGAACCACTTCTTTTTTTCTATGTTCTTATAGAGAGTAAGACGATAAATTTAACCACCTACAACAATGTATAATACCATTCCGCTTATTTGATCGCAAGATATGTACATTAATATTTCCTAACGTTATCGAGCAGTTACTGGTTCATGAATTCGTACTCAAACGTACATATATTTAATATGATCACATCATTGAGAGCGACAACCGAAGATTAGTAGAATCCTGCATTTCTCTGCCAAGTTTTACAGGGTCTTTTAGAAGATATTCCATTACATATTCGAGAATGCATGTGGTTTTAATATTAAAGTTCTACTATTTCAAACAAGATTATATACATTTAGCACTTCACAGTCGAACTTAAAGTGTTCTTTGACCATTATTCTTCAGCTTTATGTTTCCAAGAAAATTAAATAAACAATTCACTTCGTTCATTTACAATACTTGATCGTTTCAAGATATTTGGTTTCCTATGCAGAGAATAACTATTTGTCACACTCTAATAATATTGTGTTTTGTGTACTATTGTCGTTAATTATAAACTTGGTAATCATCGATTATCTTACAATAGGAATAGTTTATTTAGCTTGGTAAATAGTCAGGTGTCATTCATTCCTATAATAAAAAAAAAGAAACTATGCATGCCGCTCAGTAGGCTTTCAGGCGGGCAAGGGCACTCGCTGATGCCCGTGGGCAGAGCTGAGGGCGAGGTCGTGGGCTAGTGAAGTCACTTGTATTAAAGCAGTGTGGGGGAAAGATGCTTGTGTATGTCTGTTACATATCTTCGAAACATAATTCTCCTTAAGATGGACGATGGTTACTATTTACATACATACATACACTCCCGTCGATAAGTCATCAGACACTTACATATTTCGAGTGAAGTGATTGTTAGAACATGAATACAATTTTCCGGTTTAATTTTGTTTAATTTTTGTAATTTTGAAATTAAAAATATACATGTATAATTTGAATAAACGTTTAAAAAGGAGACTGCATGCATAAACATTTATTTAATACAGTTTCAATTCCATACAACGATATTCTGTGTATACATTTTGTTCGCTTTGAAAGTTCAAAACTCTTAGAAATATATATCTGGAGTATCATTAAGTGTTTGTAAACACTTTAAGAGGAGTGTCAGAAAGTACTCTGACTCGGGGTAGGGTGGGCGTGAAATTAATAGTATATGTTACACAAGAATTATATCCGCGTTATCTGACCGTCGTTCGCAAAAAGTGTGCTTCGAGGGTCTCGTGAAGAGTGAGGACGCGTCTTAACTGCTACACAGGGTGGAGCATTTAAGTGGGATCACCTATTTCTGGTCGTGTGAAAAAACTTCTTAGGACAAAGTTACGCTATTCTAAGGGTCACGTGTAATAGTAGAAAAGCTTTTTCTCAAGATCATCAATGTTTTTTTCAAATGGAACCACTTCTTTTTTTCTATGTTCTTATAGAGAGTAAGACGATAAATTTAACCACCTACAACAATGTATAATACCATTCCGCTTATTTGATCGCAAGATATGTACATTAATATTTCCTAACGTTATCGAGCAGTTACTGGTTCATGAATTCGTACTCAAACGTACATATATTTAATATGATCACATCATTGAGAGCGACAACCGAAGATTAGTAGAATCCTGCATTTCTCTGCCAAGTTTTACAGGGTCTTTTAGAAGATATTCCATTACATATTCGAGAATGCATGTGGTTTTAATATTAAAGTTCTACTATTTCAAATAAGATTATATACATTTAGCACTTCACAGTCGAACTTAAAGTGTTCTTTGACCATTATTCTTCAGCTTTATGTTTCCAAGAAAATTAAATAAACAATTCACTTCGTTCATTTACAATACTTGATCGTTTCAAGATATTTGGTTTCCTATGCAGAGAATAACTATTTGTCACACTCTAATAATATTGTGTTTTGTGTACTATTGTCGTTAATTATAAACTTGGTAATCATCGATTATCTTACAATAGGAATAGTTTATTTAGCTTGGTAAATAGTCAGGTGTCATTCATTCCTATAATAAAAAAAAAGAAACTATGCATGCCGCTCAGTAGGCTTTCAGGCGGGCAAGGGCACTCGCTGATGCCCGTGGGCAGAGCTGAGGGCGAGGTCGTGGGCTAGTGAAGTCACTTGTATTAAAGCAGTGTGGGGGAAAGATGCTTGTGTATGTCTGTTACATATCTTCGAAACATAATTCTCCTTAAGATGGACGATGGTTACTATTTACATACATACATACACTCCCGTCGATAAGTCATCAGACACTTACATATTTCGAGTGAAGTGATTGTTAGAACATGAATACAATTTTCCGGTTTAATTTTGTTTAATTTTTGTAATTTTGAAATTAAAAATATACATGTATAATTTGAATAAACGTTTAAAAAGGAGACTGCATGCATAAACATTTATTTAATACAGTTTCAATTCCATACAACGATATTCTGTGTATACATTTTGTTCGCTTTGAAAGTTCAAAACTCTTAGAAATATATATCTGGAGTATCATTAAGTGTTTGTAAACACTTTAAGAGGAGTGTCAGAAAGTACTCTGACTCGGGGTAGGGTGGGCGTGAAATTAATAGTATATGTTACACAAGAATTATATCCGCGTTATCTGACCGTCGTTCGCAAAAAGTGTGCTTCGAGGGTCTCGTGAAGAGTGAGGACGCGTCATCCTGCCGATCCCTGTCCACCCCTACGCGAACAGGCCCAGGGAGAGGCCCAAAGGGGCGGTCGCCCCCCACCGAGCGCGCTGGGCGTGGCTTCAAGATGCTCGCTTCACCGTCTTCGGGACGGATTTTCTCACAGGAGTGTTAGACTAAACAGAGATAAGCATGGAGCTGCGAAGGAGCAGTCGACTCTTCTTCATTTCTAGTTCGACTGTGCACGTGATGGAAATAAGTAATTTTAGAAAAGAGTCATCTGTGCAAAAACGTTCAATTATTGTTACTCTTGCAAAAGAAGAGTATTCTGTCCAAGAAATTGCATTAAAAAATAAATTTTCAAAATCTACAGTGCACGATACAATAAAGAAATTAAGGGATTCTGATGATTTTGTTTACAAAAAAAGAACTGGACACCCGAAAAAAACAACAGAACATGAAGATCGGTACATACAGACTTTAAGTAAACGCAGTAGGAGGCTAACAGCAACAGAAATTGCCGCAGAAGTGAATAAAGACCGAGAAGATCCAATCGGGACGACGACAGTCAAACGACGTCTTTTGCAAGCTGGGCTTCGCAGGTACATTGCTGTTAAAACACCGCACTTAAGGATTCAAAATAATAAAATACAACTACAATGGGCAAAAATATATAAAGATTGAAGTGCTGACGATTGAGAAAAAGTGTTATGAAGTGATGAGTCGAAATTTGAAATTTTTGAGCTATTTGAGCAATTCATACATATATAGGTGTGTACTAGATCCCTATTTATATGATGTTTTGCGTCTTGAGACGATTCCATGTGACTGACAATTAGTATCAGTCGCGACGTGTTGCAAAGTTGAATCGCGATGGGACAATTTGTATGTTTTTAACGTGGTCTGAAGAGAGCCCGGATGTTTCGAACGTTGGTGAATAAGACTCGGCTTATCGTGTAGATTCAGAGCTTGGACTGTGTTGTGTCGTGAACAACAGATTGGTTCATGGTTGTCTCACACGAAGGCCCCACACCCTAGGACACTGCGTACACTGGGCCTTTTTTCTGGGACACCGAGTACAGAGGTACTCGAAATCTTCAGCTTCACCGCCAAATTTATTACCCAAAATCTGAAGAGTAGACGGCTGCGTTTCTTACCCTCGCGACTACATTGTTTAGAAACATTCTCTGTATTTTCACCTTCTACTCCTTCTTTCACTTTCCCAAAAGAAAGGGCACACCCATACCAACCAATCAGAAATATTTGTAACTACCCTCCTCGAATTATACCATCAATAAGAATTAAGACGAATTTCCTTCGACGAGACACCACCCGCGACAAACAGGCACGTAACTGCTGTTGGATAACCAACCGTCCATTAACATTGAGTCACGAAGTCACTCTAAAGATGAACCCTGTAACGTCGAAAACAAGTTACTCATCGACTCGCTGACAGTCCCTTCAAAGTCCTGTCCAGCAATTCGTCACCAGAACCAAGTTCACCTTCTCCCCCAAATCCCTTCCTTATAAGTATACCCGAAAAATCCCTTAGAGTATCATGTTAGAAAGCAAGCTAGTACAGTTAAGAGCGGTCGGTCTAATACACGTCGCAGCAAAAACCAACGTTATCTTCTCTTCGTGAAGTTCGCGCATTGTAATACGGAATCCGCGTGTGCAAGTATCGTCGCCCAAAATAAACGTTATGTTGCTAAAATATAATCGGTGTCCACTTTTCTACCCGGATTCCAACACTGCTCTCGTCATATACACACCATCGCTCTGGTGATATACAGTTCAACTCGTAATTCACATAGCTATTAAAACCATACACTTTCTGTAGAGTACACTCCGAGAATAATCACTAGTTATATTTATAGTTATATATATATAGTATAAAATCCAAGGTGTACTTTTAATATGCATCACATTCATGCAGTCCACTTCATACTTTTGATAGACTTCACTTTTCTCGCGAAAAGTTCGAAGTCGCGTCATTAATTCGTCGCGAAATCATTACCTGTCGACGCTGTAACGCGTGACAGACTGATTGAAGATTTGGTTGTTCGTCGGTTGGTGTTCGGAATAAGACTGACTGAAATTTCGGAAGAGGAAAAGAATCTGAGATGCTGGAGGCGGAGTTAAATTCGGAGGGTGAATAATTAGAAAATATAGAAAATGGGTTATTGGTTGTAGGGTGTTTTTTAAATAGATGGAGAGAGGGTAAAAGTGGTGATGGAAGGATGAGGTGTCTGGTTTTGGGGAAATCCCGGTAAAGAAGGAGATCGGATATGAGAGAAGGAAAAGGCTAGTTTGGTAATTAGGAAGTCGGTACAATAAATGGTAAAATTGTGTTTAAATTAACATTGTTCAGTTATGGTTTTACTAGGGGGTATGCGCGTCTGACAGTCCCGGTACTCCTCCGAGTTGCAATTCCTTCAGGCCTGTTTTAAGAATCCTTTTGAAAAGAAATGTTCCGTACGGAACAATTTTCTTATTTGTACACGTAGATTATGCTTCTGCAGTTTGTCGGGAAAAACCGAAAACACTCTGTATAAGAAAAAAGGTAGGAGCGGGAATTCGCAAGAGATCGGAGAGAAACTCTTATACATCTGGTGGTCACTATGAGAACCACTTGAATGTTTGTGAAGTTTGAAGAGTGTAAATACCGCTGGACTCGAGACGCTCGGGATAGTCACACTAGACAGGACATTAATCAACTCTACCAATTTTCTTTTTCATGTCTCGATTCTGGTCAACTTTCAATGCTAACAAACCCGTTTCGTCTCTTCAAAAATTTTACTTGTAACATTTTTTTTTTTGCCCCTCCTCTTTGCACGCCTTTCTTCACTCGTTTCGCTCACCGTCCGCCTCGCCGTCTATTGCTCAATTTTTTATTTAATTTTAACGCAATAAACGAAATATCCCGATCGAAAGTAGAAAGAAATATTTTTATAATTTTTGCTTTACGATGAAATAACAGAAACGAAATATCCGACGCGAAAATGACAAAGTTTTCACGACAGACAGTGTGGTTCACCTGTGCCTATATGTACACTGTACTTGCAGAAGTGCACATGCAGTCATTCTTCATCGATAGTAGCACACACATGTACATTTGTCGATGCCTGTACTAGTTTTAAGGAGAGAGAAAAGCGAGGTCAGGTCGATTGTCAGGTTGCAAGACCTTGACTCAGTGGCCGTAAGCAAACAGCGCATGTGTAATACTGCGACCGGGTTATCCGTTTTCTGCCGCTTTCGTTGGTGCCAACAGGGTTGAGCTACATACCTTCAGCCCTCCGATACGCTACTATCGTTACTACTACTCTACGTTTCTCCCCTCTTCCAAACCTCCCTCCCTTTTCGTTCTCTTCCCGGTGCATCCACGTTCTCTTTCCGCGTGTGCGGCTCGATTCTACTACGCAACCAGTTAATGAACACGCCACATGAGATGGTGCAAGGTACTGAGCAGAGATTGTGCGCGCGCATACGTACTTGGTTATCGAATCGAACGATGTCTTTTGAAGAAGAGAGGAATATAGTAATAGTATCCGGACTGCAACATTTTTTATCCCAATGTGCCTTTTCCGGGGTAGTTTAGATCGCTAAAGCCGAGAATGAGGGTCATTTTTCAGGGAAATTAACGGTTTTGAAAATTCGACTTTATTGAGATTTGGCCGTCGGGTTGCGTTTTTGGAGCTTTGTTACGTACTTTGACGAAGTCCAATACCAAAACCACAACCTAATTCGGATATTCTAACCAAACCACTAGAAATGCAAAAAGTAGAGACTTCTTTCCAGCTCCGCACAGTATATGATCCTCTTGCTAGCTTTAGCTTCATATACATACATTGTTAGGTTTTCTGTAGAAGCGGTTTATTTTATGAGTTATTTTTGAGTTCAGGATTTTCGTTTACTGCTTGCACGTGTCTAATTACATCCTGGCGAGGGTCACTAGAATTGCTTTGTTAAATTTTTAGTAATTTGTGTCCCTCGCGCTCAATAGCCTAAGAACATAGCATAAACCACGAATTTCCGAACGGCACATCTGTATGTTCGCTTGCTGATTAGTCACCCGGAGGAAATTCCAGATTTTTGGGACTTTCACCTCCCCACGCGACCGTCTCCCCACCCTTCCAAGGTGAGAGCGCGCTAAGGGCGCACTGGAAGGGCGGTGAAGACGATTGTTAAGACAGCAAGGGGACGATTTTATGACCGGTCTGCAGCCAACATACGGCACCTAGACTTTCTCAAATATTAAAGAATAGACTATTGTTCAGTCAGTAAGGCAAGGTATCATAAAGTCACATCCAAAGGGGTCTTCGAAAACAGATGTAATTACCGAGGCCACTCGGTACCTGACCTCCGGAGCGAGTCGGAGAGTCAGAGTTGACCTGGTCGGGTTTTCCCCCTTGTTGCCAAATTTCTGTCCAGCAAGGATCAGCTTCGTCACTCCCCACTCTAAGGACATGTCGCTCTCCGGGCGCAATGGAAAGAGGTGATACGGGGTTGGTCACTTCGTAATTTTAGGAACCTCTCTTCGCGTCCCTTCTTCAAAATTTTGAAGAATTGGAGAAGGGACGACACGGTAAGAAGGTAGACTTATGTTAAGGACGAAGATTTTTTATACGAACACTACAAGAATACATCAGGAATCTTGACTCAGCAAGATTCACACAGTCATTCAATTCATTAAATATCAGAAATCAGTGTCAATAATAAACCTACATATATCAGATCAGTAATCATTTGAGACTTTGAGATCAATTCAGACCTTTAGACGGCACCAAGTGCAATATTCGGAAGTAGGCGGAAATTCAGTGTCCTAGTGCTTAACAACGATATTAGACACGCTGATTGGTGAATGAAATTGTTAACCATTAACCAATCAGCGTGTCCTAATGCGAAACCCTCTCACGGACGTCCGAGACGCGACGTCGGAAAGTCAGTCGTCTTCAGATAGCTAGTACAAAGGGAACGAAGGAGCAAACAGCTCATTTATTGAAACACAGCGCGGTAGAAGTAGAATATTTTACAAATCCCAATTCAAATTGGGTGGTCTTTCGAGACATTATCTAGACGGCACACCACGTGCAAATACTACAAGGCTCGAACGTTAAGTTGTAACATCCATGGGCATTAACCCCTTAACGTATGACAACGTGTCAGACTCGTGGCAGAGATTGTGGCGAAGATGTGAGAAAAACAGTTATATTAGTGAGAAAAATTCATTGTAATCCTAGTTTTCGTTTAAATTTGTAAGACTGAGAATTGCTAAATGTAATTAATCTGTGACAGATTAGCCTTTCTTGTCTGATACAGTACTAAAACAGAAAATGGCTGACGCTTAGATGCACAGTCAGAAAAGAAATCATAGGTTAAGGGGTTAACATACACACATATATTTATCCTTTAGCCTAAACCACATGACATTGTTATAATAATTGCTGAACAGTGTTTCTATTAGCAGTGAAAATTTATTATATATAGAAACTTGTATCTTCCGAACGCCTTATGTCCGCGGAAAGTGACTCATTTTGGTCTTCAACAACCTTAAAAACTCTGAAAAATATTTTGCAGTCCGGATACTGTACTTCGGCTGAAAGAAGGAGTAGGATGCCGATTGTAGATGTAGTTCAATTAAATTTTCATCGTGTTTTCTAATTACTTAGGATTCAAATATTAATTGGTAATGCAACGACAGATAAATTGCAAGGATTAAGAATAAAAATTGATGCTATAATATTTCAAAGGAGATGTTTCAATTTCTTGGAACATCATTTCTAATCGGAAAAGAAGAAGAGACGTTTTCTAATTGGAAAAGAAAACATTTATCAAGACAAATTGCTCGTTTATCTCAAAAAGCGAAATATGTTTGAGTCATGCGATGCAGGATACCTTTCTGCCGAACCGTTACGCGATATAATTCACACTTCCTAATACTCCGTGTACATATTAGAGAACTAAATTAAGGTTTTAATTCTGTTTGATCAACTATTTGTTTTGCAAACGAAGAGCGATGACGATACTTAAACAAGGTTGCGAGTAACTAAGCGAACTATTTTCAAAAGGCTGCGCTCTTGCTTGATGTTCTTGCTTTTATCAAGTAGAACAGCTGTTGACTGGTGGATTTTTACGTGTGTGGGGCGAAATAGCTTGTTTCGATTTGTCGGTGTCAGTTGTGTTTAGTCGTCCTAGTATATTTATTGCGTTTTCCAGGTACGGGTCTGGCAATTATTCGGTCCTTCGCAGCAGTTGTAAATTTGGGAGGCCATCGAGCACTTTAACGTTTATTTAGAAGTTCGATGCTTTTCCTTTCGTGGCTCTCGTCCACATCTGTTTGTTATATTTTAATTTCTCGGTTTTTTGGTCTCAACTTTGGTATGTTTTGTTAGCGACGAAGCGCTTCCCAGACTTATTACCTGCTGTGTTTATTGTTCCGAGACACGCGAGTTTCCGCGCGCGCGTCATTCAAGGGTGCGGACGACACTTGAGAGTGACCGTTGACTTGGGGGCGTCACTTTAGTTCGTTCTTTGTTTAATAGTTTGCCAATCGCGTATAGTCAACGACCTCCCTTGTCGAAGTCGAAATTGTAGCTATCCAATCCGTGTGTCTTACCTCGCCGAATGTATCCTGACCGAGGAATCTTCGAACTTTTCTCAGACCTCAAAATCAGAATACATTCGACGAGCAACGTAGAAGTACTAGCAAGTAGGAATACTGTATCCATTCGCTCGGTAAATACATACTCACTTAGTCTTCCAATACACGGAAGTGGTCCTTCGAATTTATAATTAGTCGGCACAAACGTGCAAATTCAGCAATGCTCGAAAGATCGCAAGATCAAACACGAGTACGAATAAACAAGTTGCGTCAGGCATGCCGGTTCTTACAGTTGAGCTTTCTATGGAGCTAAAACTCGCTCTGTTGCCTCAAGCTGGGCCTATTACAACGATGGTGGGGAAGCGTTTTAAACCACTGCGAAGAGTCACGCATGTAGATGTTTGATGCGGCGGTGTTTGGAGAAACCCCTGCTTCACCATTTAAGGATCACTAGAAGGGAAGACTGTCCCTTTCGGGAGGTGACTCGCTTCGCCGGCGAATCATGGGCGAGCCCCTGGTTAACCGGAAAAACGTTGCCCAGCAGGGACCACGAGTTGGTGGAGTCACCAGCCTACGCTCAGTCTTGGCCTTAACCTAGGTGTTAACCCAAAAAAAAGGCGGAGGTGAAACCAGGGGTTGTCAGTGACGGACGGTCGTGCGGGATGCCTGTCCTTACAAGGGAAAGGGATTGTTGTTAAAAATTGCTATTACTACCTTTTGGGGTTTGTTGTAGGTTTTGCAGGGTAATAAAATAATTTTTCCGCTTTGGTTGTGGGCCTCTTCACGGGGAGTACGGTACGCGCGTGAGGTACGGTACCTCGGTCTGGCGACCAAATGTGACAGAACAATTTTATAACGATAATTCGCAGACCGAGGGTTCGCCGCGTTTTCTTGCGATGCAACGAAGTACATATATAAACTATTCAAGCAGCCTGGAAATAGTATGTCGCCTCGGGAATATTCCTGCACATAATGCATGTAATGTATTTTAGTCCAGTAATTAAATTTAATTGAAACGCTTTGTCCGTTTCGCTTGCGACACTGAGTCGTCTTTGAAATTCGAATGCTTTTTGATCCGACGCGTGAGAGCTTTGTAACTGCTTCCACAAATTTGAATTTGAACGAAGCATAGTGTATATAGATTAATCAAATGCACTTTGTTAGAGGTATTAAGCTGTTGAATAATGATCTTTCAGAATGTATTTAGCTATATTGCAACCCTTATTTACATGAAAGGCAAACATTTTGCGTATGCACTAATGAAAACTGAATTCTCTCAGCCGTTGTTCTTTCCATAGAAACTAGATGTTCGCTCGTTACCCATTTTTGTCTAAAAGGTTTTTAAATTCTTTAAAACTTAATATCGAGTGTTTTTTTTTTTTTGTGTATCCATTAACATAGAGAATCCTAAAACGTGGACTGAAATAGGATTTTCCTTTTAAACAAGTATGGTTTGCAAATAGGAGCTTGTTTTAAATTTGTTATAAACTTTTGGTCAATTTGAGAAATGTCAAGAGGGCTAAAATAACGGGGTAGTTCGTCCGCTGGTAACTATTGGTAAAATTGTGTCCGCTGCTGCCCTTTTCCCCGTTTTTATATATTTCGTCGGCCGTTGGGACCGTGCAAGTCTTGGGGTGGGGGTACAGTCTGCAGTCATCCTTGTTTAAGGCCCCCTGCGGCTTGGGTCTCGCGGTCGACACTTTTTTTTTTATTTTGCGTGGAGGAAATCCTCATGGACACCCCGCCTCCCGGGGAGAGGGTAGTGCCGGACTCTTACCGGCTAAAACCCTCATGGTGGTCCTTCCTCAGCATTGGGGGGTGAGCCTGGGATCTCATGACGAACGCAACCGGACCCATCCCACGCCTGGCCCCTCCCTCAGATGTTCGGGGTGGGAGGGGCGCCGTTCCGGTGGGGGTCAAAGGGCCCCCCTCTCCACCACCGTGACGCCGCCGGGACCACACCGGCGACGCCCCCACCGCGGGCCGCGGGCAATGGCCGCCGGGTCCCCCACCCGGCTGAGCCTGCGGCCCCGGCGACCCACACGAGTACTTGGGGCATGCCCCGCCTCCAATTAAGGGGGTGGGGCTTTCCCGTGTGGGTCGCCACCTCCGCGGGACCCGGTGAGAGGATGAGGTGGTCCATGTATCCCCGTTACTCTTCGATCGTACACTGCCGTCACTTGAGGCGAAGTTACGGTGTAGATAAATAGTTTAAACAAATGGTTTTACATTAGTTGTCGATAATAAAGGGACAGAAAACTTTAAATATTGCATCAATTATCACTTTAAAACTGTTGCGTCGCAATTCGGCAGTTAAAACATTCGGTGCTACCGACGCAGCATATGTGGCTCAGAATGTATTCTCCAGCGTACTATTGATTTTCTGCTGTCAACAAGCGTATTAAAAATAATCGACGACTATGACCATCATCGACAAAGGAAGAGAGTAGATGAAACGAGAGTAAGCTAGATAGACGTAGTGCGTCAAGCAGCGACGGTTAATATCCGGCACTTGACAGGGATATCTTGTGATTTATAATTTATCTTCTATGTTTTCACTTTAAGCGTTAACTTGTCGTTGTAAATAATCATATATCGTTGTTGAAGAGTACGTTTACGGCCTTCAAATTTCCACGAAATCCTTCCATATTGCCTCCAACTTCCAACTTTCTTCAGGAGTTGAATATTTGTCAAAGTGTCCCGGAAATACTACTCTCAGTTATACAATTCGTAGAATATTTCGCGAGACCTCAAGTATAGATACTTGCAAGCGATGTACATTTCAAATATCTTGGGGCCTTGAATTTTTAGCTTAGGTAGCATTCGGTCCATACATACGGTTTTTGTTTTTTTTGTTAAAACTCTCCACTCCAAATACCTATGTATGCATATACATGGACGTAAATTGTAAATTGACACGAAATATATTGATTTTATTAGAGACCCATTGATAATTTCGTGTGTCGTTTTGGGTTTCGGTTTAGAAGTGTACCATGTTCATATGCATGGATCATTGGCTATCGATCGTGTGTTTTTAATTGGTCAACTAAACAGT